>NC_050571.1:20878799-21178799 GCF_013265735.2 Oncorhynchus mykiss | reverse complement strand
GGGTCACCTATATACAGGGTCACCTATATACAGGGTCACCTATATACAGGGTCAACTATATACAGGGTCAGCTATATACAGGGTCACCTATATACAGGGTCAGCTATATACAGGGTCAGCTATATACAGGGTCACCTATATACAGGATCACCTATATACAGGGTCAGCTATATACAAGGATATATATATACAGATAGCTATCTACAGGGTCAGCTATATACAAGGAGCGATAAACAGAGAGCAATTTACAGCGTCAACTAAAGTATTTACAGGGTCAGCTATATACAGGGTCAGCTATATGCAGAGTCAGCTATATACAGGGTCAGCTATATACAGGGTCAGCTATATGCAGAGTCAGCTATATACAGGGTCAGTTACAGTATTTACAGGGTTAGCTATATACAGGGTCAGGTATATACAGGGTCAGCTATATGCAGAGTCAGCTATATACAGGGTCATTTACAGTATTTACAGGGTTAGCTATATACAGGGTCAGGTATATACAGGGTCAGCTATATGCAGAGTCAGCTATATACAGGGTCATTTACAGTATTTACAGGGTTAGCTATATACAGGGTCAGCTATATACAGGGTCAGCTATATACAGGGTCAGCTATATACAGGTTCAGTTACAGTATTTACAGGGTCAGCTATATACAGGGTCAGCTATATACAGGGTCAGCTATATGCAGAGTCAGCTATATACAGGGTCAGCTATATACAGGTTCAGCTATATACAGGGTCAGCTACAGCATTTACAGGGTCAGCTATATACAGGGTCAGCTATATACTGGTTCAGCAATATACAGGTTCAGCTATATACAGGGTCAGCTATATACAGGGTCAGCTACAGCATTTACAGGGTCAGCTATATACAGGGTCAGCTATATACGGGGTCAGCTATATACAGGGTCAGCTACAGCATTTACAGGGTCACCTATATATAGGGTCAGCTACAGTATTTACAGGGTCAGCTATATACAGGGTCAGCTATATACTGGTTCAGCAATATACAGGTTCAGCTATATACAGGGTCAGCTATATACAGGGTCAGCTATATACGGGGTCAGCTATATACAGGGTCAGCTACAGCATTTACAGGGTCACCTATATATAGGGTCAGCTACAGCATTTACAGGGTCAGCTATATACAGGGTCAGCTATATACTGGTTCAGCAATATACAGGTTCAGCTATATACAGGGTCAGCTATATACAGGGTCAGCTACAGCATTTACAGGGTCAGCTATATACAGGGTCAGCAATATACAGGTTCAGCTATATACAGGTTCAGCTATATACAGGGTCAGCTACAGCATTTACAGGGTCAGCTATATACAGGGTCAGCTATATACTGGTTCAGCAATATACAGGTTCAGCTATATACAGCGTCAACTACAGTATTTACAGGGTCAGCTATATAAAGGGTCAGCTATATACAGGGATATATTTACAGGGTCAGCTATATAAAGGGTCAGCTATATACAGGGTCAGCTATATACAGGGTCAGCTATATACAGGGAGATATTTACAGGGTCAGCTATATAAAGGGTCAGCTATATACAGGGTCAGCTATATACAGGGTCAGCTATATACAGGTTCAGCTATATACAGCGTCAACTACAGTATTTACAGGGTCAGCTATATACAGGTTCAGCTATATACAGGGTCAGCTATATACAGGGTCAGCTATATACAGGTTCAGCTATATACAGCGTCAACTACAGTATTTACAGGGTCAGCTATATACAGGGTCAGCTATATACAGGGTCAGCTATATACAGGGTCAGCTATATACAGGTTCAGCTATATACAGGGTCAGCTATATACAGGGTCAGCTATATACAGGTTCAGCTATATACAGCGTCAACTACAGTATTTACAGGGTCAGCTATATACAGGGTCAGCTATATACAGGGTCAGCTATATACAGGGTCAGCTATATACAGGGTCAGCTATATACAGAGTCAGCTATATACCGGGTCAGCTATATACAGGGTCAGCTATATACATGTTCAGCTATATACAGCGTCAACTACAGTATTTACAGGGTCAGCTATATACAGGGTCAGCTACAGTATTTACAGGGTCAGATATATACAGGGTCAACTACAGTATGTAAAGGGTCAGCTATATACAGGGTCAGCTACAGTATTTACAGGGTCAGATATATACAGGGTCAACTATATACAGGGTCAGCTACAGTATTTACAGGGTCAGCTATATACAGGGTCAGCTATATACAGGTTCAGCAATATACAGGTTCAGCTATATACAGGGTCAGTTACACTATTTACAGGTCAGCTATATAAAGGGTCAGCTATATACAGGTTCAGCTACAGTATATACAGGGTCAGCTTTATACAGGGTCAGCTATATACAGGTTCAGCTACAGTATATACAGGGTCAGCTATATACAGGTTCAGCTACAGTATATACAGGGTCAGCTATATACAGGGTCAGCTATATACAGGGTCAGCTATATACAGGGTCAGCTATATAAAGGGTCAGCTATATAAAGGTTCAGCTATATACAGGTTCAGCTACAGTATTTACAGGTTCAGCTATTTAAAGGGTCAGCTATATACAGGGTCAGCTATATACAGGGTCAGCTATATACAGGTTCAGCTATATACAGGGTCAGCTATATAAAGGGTCAGCTATATAAAGGTTCAGCTATATACAGGTTCAGCTACAGTATTTACAGGGTCAGCTATTAAAGGGTCAGCTATATACAGGTTCAGCTATTTAAAGGGTCAGCTATTAAAGGGTCAGCTATATAAAGGGTCAGCTATATACAGGGTCATCTATATAAAGGGTCAGCTATTAAAGGGTCAGCTATATAAAGGGTCAGCTATATACAGGTTCAGCTATATACAGGATCAGCTATATAAAGGGTCAGCTATATAAAGGGTCAGCTATATACAGGGTCAGCTATATACAGGGTCAGCTATATACAGGGTCAGCTATATACAGGTTCAGCTACAGTATATACAGGGTCAGCTACATACAGGGTCAGCTATATACAGGTTCAGCTACAGTATATACAGGGTCAGCTATATACAGGGTCAGCTACATACAGGGTCAGCTATATACAGGTTCAGCTACAGTATATAAAGGGTCAGCTATATACAGGGTCAGCTATATACAGGGTCAGCTATATACAGGGTCAGCTACAGTATATAAAGGGTCAGCTATATACAGGGTCAGCTATATACAGGTCAGCTTTATACAGGGTCAGCTATATACAGGGTCAGCTATATACAGGGTCAGCTATATACAGGTTCAGCTATTTAAAGGGTCAGCTATATACAGGGTCAGCTATATACAGGGAGATATTTACAGGGTCAGCAATATACAGGGTCAGCTATATACAGGGTCAGCTATATACAGGGTCAGCTATATACAGGGTCAGCTATATACAGGGTCAGCTATATAAAGGGTCAGCTATATACAGGGTCAGCTATATACAGGGTCAGCTATATACAGGGTCAGCTATATACAGGGTCAGCTATATACAGGGTCAGCTATATACAGGGTCAGCTATATACAGGGTCAGCTATATACAGGGTCAGCTATATAAAGGGTCAGCTATATACAGGGTCAGCTACAGTATATACAGGGTCAGCTATATAAAGGGTCAGCTATATAAAGGGTCAGCTATATACAGGGTCAGCTACAGTATATAAAGGGTCAGCTATATAAAGGGTCAGCTATATACAGGGTCAGCTATATACAGGGTCAGCTATATACAGGGTCAGCTATATACAGGGTCAGATATATACAGGTTCAGCTACAGTATTTACAGGGTCAGCTATATACAGGTTCAGCAATATACAGCGTCAACTACAGTATTTACAGGTCAGCTATATAAAGGGTCAGCTATATACAGGTTCAGCTACAGTATTTACAGGGTCAGCTATATACAGGGTCAGCTATATACAGGGTCAGCTATATACAGGGTCAGCTATATACAGGTTCAGCTATATACAGGGTCAGCTACAGTATTTACAGGGTCAGCTATTAAAGGGTCAGCTATATACAGGGTCAGCTATATACAGGGTCAGCTATATACAGGGTCAGCTATATACAGGGTCAGCTATATACAGGGTCAGCTACAGTATTTACAGGGTCAGCTATATACAGGGTCAGCTATATGCAGGGTCAGCTATATACAGGGTCAGCTATATACAGGGTCAGCTATATACAGGGTCAGCTATATACAGGGTCATCTATATAAAGGGTCAGCTATATACAGGGTCAGCTATATACAGGGTCAGCTATATACAGGGTCAGCTATATACAGGGTCAGCTATATACAGGTTCAGCTATATACAGGGTCAGCTACAGTATTCACAGGGTCAGCTATATAAAGGGTCAGCTATATACAGGGTCAGCTACAGTATTTACAGGGTCAGCTATACACAGCGTCAGCTACAGTATTTACAGGGTCAGCTATAAAAAGGGCCAGCTATTTACAGGGTCAGCTGTATAAAGGTTCAGCTATATACAGGGTCAGCTATATACAGGGTCAGCTATATACAGGGTCAGCTATATACAGGGTCAGCTATATACAGGTTCAGCTATATACAGCGTCAGCTACAGTATATACAGGGTCAGCTATATACAGGGTCAGCTATTTACAGGGTCAGCTATATGCAGGGTCAGCTATCTACAGGGTCAGCTATATACAGGTTCAGCTATATACAGGGTCAGCTACAGCATTTACAGGGTCAGCTACAGTATATACAGGGTCAGCTATATACAGGGTCAGCCATATACAGGGTCAGCTATGTACAGTGTCAGCTACAGCATTTACAGGGTCAGCTATATAAAAGGTCAGCTATTTACAGGGTCAGCTGCAGTATTTACAGGGTCAGCTACAGTATATACAGGGTCAGCTATAGTATATACAGGGTCAGCTATATAAAGGGTCAGCTATATAAAGGGTCAGCTATATACAGGGTCAGCTACAGTATATAAAGGGTCAGCTATATAAAGGGTCAGCTATATACAGGGTCAGCTATATACAGGGTCAGCTATATACAGGGTCAGCTATATACAGGGTCAGATATATACAGGTTCAGCTACAGTATTTACAGGGTCAGCTATATACAGGTTCAGCAATATACAGCGTCAACTACAGTATTTACAGGTCAGCTATATAAAGGGTCAGCTATATACAGGTTCAGCTACAGTATTTACAGGGTCAGCTATATACAGGGTCAGCTATATACAGGGTCAGCTATATACAGGGTCAGCTATATACAGGTTCAGCTATATACAGGGTCAGCTACAGTATTTACAGGGTCAGCTATTAAAGGGTCAGCTATATACAGGGTCAGCTATATACAGGGTCAGCTATATACAGGGTCAGCTATATACAGGGTCAGCTATATACAGGGTCAGCTACAGTATTTACAGGGTCAGCTATATACAGGGTCAGCTATATGCAGGGTCAGCTATATACAGGGTCAGCTATATACAGGGTCAGCTATATACAGGGTCAGCTATATACAGGGTCATCTATATAAAGGGTCAGCTATATACAGGGTCAGCTATATACAGGGTCAGCTATATACAGGGTCAGCTATATACAGGGTCAGCTATATACAGGTTCAGCTATATACAGGGTCAGCTACAGTATTCACAGGGTCAGCTATATAAAGGGTCAGCTATATACAGGGTCAGCTACAGTATTTACAGGGTCAGCTATACACAGCGTCAGCTACAGTATTTACAGGGTCAGCTATATAAAGGGCCAGCTATTTACAGGGTCAGCTGTATAAAGGTTCAGCTATATACAGGGTCAGCTATATACAGGGTCAGCTATATACAGGGTCAGCTATATACAGGGTCAGCTATATACAGGTTCAGCTATATACAGCGTCAGCTACAGTATATACAGGGTCAGCTATATACAGGGTCAGCTATTTACAGGGTCAGCTATATGCAGGGTCAGCTATATACAGGGTCAGCTATATACAGGTTCAGCTATATACAGGGTCAGCTACAGCATTTACAGGGTCAGCTACAGTATATACAGGGTCAGCTATATACAGGGTCAGCCATATACAGGGTCAGCTATGTACAGTGTCAGCTACAGCATTTACAGGGTCAGCTATATAAAAGGTCAGCTATTTACAGGGTCAGCTGCAGTATTTACAGGGTCAGCTACAGTATATACAGGGTCAGCTATATACAGGGTCAGCTATATACAGGGTCAGCTACAGCATTTACAGGGTCAGCTATACAAAAGGTCAGCTATTTACAGAGTCAGCTGCAGTATTTACAGGGTCAGCTACAGTATATACAGGGTCAGCTATATACAGGGTCAGCTATATACAGTGTCATCTATTTACAGTGTCAGCTAGTATTTACAGGGTCATCTATATACAGTGTCAGCTAGTATTTACAGGGTCAGCTAGTATTTACAGTGTCAGCTAGTATTTACAGGGTCAGCTAGAAATTGAGTTTATAAACTATTTACTAAATAAACTAAAGTAAAAAAAAAATCTTATCAATCAATAGGTAACACAAGAAATGTCCATAATAATAACGAGTGTATAGAGGGGGTAGCTGTAATGAGTCAATGTGCGGGGGTTTAGGTTAATCGAGGTAATTTGTAAAGTGGCAATGCATAGATAATAAACAGCGAGTAGCAGCAGTGTAAAAACAAAGGGGGGCGGGGGGTTCAATATAAATAGTCCGGGTGGCCATTGTGGGGGAGCCTTTTGGTCCTAGACTTGGCGCTCTGGTACCGCTTGTCATGCTGTAGCAGAGAGAGCAGTATTTGACTTGGGTGACTGGAGTCTCTGACAATTTTTTGGGGCCTTTCTCTGACACCGCCTGGTATAGAGTTCCTGGATGTCAGGAAGCTTGGCCCCAGTGATGTACTGGGTCTTACGCACTACCCTCTGTAGTGCCTTCCAGTCAGTTGCCATACCAGGCAGTAATGCAACCGGTCAGGATGCTCTCGATGGTGCAGCTGTACAAATATTTTCAGTCTCCCGAGGGGGAAAAGGTGTTGTTGTGCCCTCTTCACAACTGTCTTGGTGTGTTTGAACCATGATAGTTTGTTGGTGATGTGGACACCAAAGAATTTGAAATTCTCGACCCGCTCTACTTCAGTCCTGTCGATGTTAATGGGGGCCTGGACGGCCATCCTTTTCCTATAGTCCACGATCAGCTCCTTTGTCTTGCTCACATTGAGAGAGAGGTTGTTGTCCTGGCAACACACTGCCAGGTCTCTGACCTCCTCCCTATAGGCTGTCTCATCATTATCGGTGATCAGGACTGTTGTGTCGTCAGCAAACTTAATGATGGTATTAGAGTTGTGCTTGGCCACGCAGTCGTGGGTGAACAGGGAGTACAGGAGGGGACAAAGCATGCACCCCTGAGGGGTCCCAGTGTTAAAGATCAGCCAAGGCTGGTAATACCATGCTGATGAATACAGATGTCTCTCAAACATGTTATTGGTCTAGAAATATAAAGTGTAGTCAATGTAAAATATGTATTCCATTCAGCCACGTGAATTAGAGATCTCGCTGACAGAGAAATATAATTCAACAGTTTTCTCCCTCACTGCACTGTGTGAAAGTGTTGCCCACAGCTGGAGAAGGAAGAGGAGGAGGAAGAAACTAATTTCAGCTGTTTCCACAAACAATAGAGGAATCTGAGAAATCACTATTTGTGGGTTGTCACAAACAGGAACAAATATCTCTCCAAAAACATTCTCTATCTGCAGAAATGGCTTTCTTTATGCTTATTTATTTTCTGCTACCGAAGGCAATTCTTTGTTAAAAGCTTTCCACTGACAGTTCTTTTTTAAAAACCCACTACATTTGTCTCTCTCCAAATAATCCATTCTATCTCAGACACTGAGCGGTGGTGAAAAACAAGCCTTTACCGTTGCACAACTAAAATAACCTACAGAATGTGAGTTCAAAACCTAGAACACACACATGCTCTCTCTCTGACACAAACGCACACATTCACACATGCAGGCATACACACAGACGCACATACAAAAACACACACACACCCTCACACACACTCACACACACACACACACACACACACACAATGGTGACAAAAAATGTCACACTCAGTGCCTTGCATCCAAACAGCTAAATCCATATCCTCATCAACGTCTACATAATATAGTGAATACACACATGGTTAATATAGGGTTACTACTTCTCCTGTGGTTCTTACTAAACCTAGCTAACATTGGCACATTAACAGTATAGATATGTAACTTTCATAACACAGGAACCCTCCCTGTATGATGCTGCGTTTGTGTTTGCATCGTACAGGGATGATTTCTGTATTTTGAAAGTTACTGTTACGGTGCGTGAATGAGGACCCAAAAGCGAATCAACTTAAACAGAGCTTCTTTAATTACCAAACATAGGTAGGCTCAGATGGACCGGCAGATTCCGACAGGACAGGACAAGGTTACAGCAAACATGACGACAGTCTGGTTCAGGCATGAATGACACAAACAAACAAGAATCCGACAAGGACAGGAGCAGAAACAGAGAGAGATATTGGGACCTAATCAGAGGGAAAAAAGGGAACAGGTGGGGAACGGGGTGAATGGGTAGTTAGAGGAGACAAGGGACAGCTGGGGGAAAGCGGGGGAGAAAAGGTAACCTAACACGACCAGCAGAGGGAGACAGGGTGAAGGGAAAGGACAGAGACAAGACAACATGACAGTACATGACAGTACCCCCCCACTCACCGAGCGCCTCCTGGCGCACTCGAGGAGGAAACCTGGCGGCAACGGAGGAAATCATCAATCAGCGCACGGTCCAGCACGTCCCGAGAGGGAACCCAACTCCTCTCCTCAGGACCGTACCCCTCCCAGTCAACTAGGTACTGATGACCACGGCCCCGAGGACGCATGTCCAAGATTTTACGGACCCTGTAGATAGGTGCGCCCTCGACAAGGATGGGGGGGGGGGGGGGGGGAAGACGAGCGGGGGCGTGAAGAACGGGCTTAACACAGGAGACATGGAAGACCGGGTGGACGCGACGAAGATATCGCGGAAGAAGAAGTCGCACTGCGACAGGATTAATGACCTGAGAGATACGGAATGGACCAATGAACCGCGGGGTCAACTTGCGAGAAGCCGTCTTAAGGGGAAGGTTCTGAGTGGAGAGCCAAACTCTCTGACCGCGACAATATCTAGGGCTCTTAGTTCTACGCTTATTAGCAGCTCTCACAGTCTGCGCCCTATAACGGCAAAGTGCAGACCTGACCCTCTTCCAGGTGCGCTCGCAACGTTGGACAAAAGCCTGAGCGGAGGGGACGCTGGACTCGGCGAACTGAGATGAGAACAACGGAGGCTGGTACCCGAGGCTACTCTGAAAAGGAGATAGCCCGGTCGCAGACGAAGGAAGCGAGTTGTGGGCGTATTCTGCCCAGGGGAGCTGTTCTGACCAAGACGCAGGGTTGCGAAAAGAAAGACTGCGTAAGATGCGACCAATAGTCTGATTGGCCCGTTCTGCTTGACCGTTAGACTGGGGGTGAAAGCCGGAAGAGAGACTGACGGAAGCCCCAATCAAACGGCAAAACTCCCTCCAAAATTGAGACGTGAATTGCGGACCTCTGTCCGAAACGACGTCTGACGGAAGGCCATGAATTCTGAAAACATTCTCGATGATGATTTGTGCCGTCTCTTTAGCAGAAGGAAGCTTAGCAAGGGGAATGAAATGAGCCGCCTTAGAGAACCTATCGACAACCGTAAGAATAACAGTCTTCCCCGCTGACGAAGGCAGTCCGGTGACAAAATCTAAGGCGATGTGAGACCACGGTCGAGAGGGAATAGGAAGCGGCCTGAGACGGCCGGCAGGAGGAGAGTTACCGGACTTAGTCTGCGCGCAGACCGAACAAGCAGCCACGAAACGACGCGTGTCATGCTCCCGGGTGGGCCACCAGAAACGCTGGCGAATGGAAGCAAGCGTACCCCGAACGCCAGGGTGGCCGGCTAACTTGGCAGAGTGAGCCCACTGAAGAACGGCCAGACGAGTAGGAACGGGAACGAAAAGAAGGTTCCTAGGACAAGCGCGCGGCGACGGAGTTTGAGTGAGTGCTTGCTTTACCTGCCTCTCAATTCCCCAGACAGTCAACCCGACAACACGCCCCTCAGGGAGAATCCCCTCGGGGTCAGTGGAGGCTACTGAAGAACTGAAGAGACGAGACAAAGCATCAGGCTTGGTGTTCTTAGAGCCCGGACGATAAGAAATCACGAACTCGAAACGAGCGAAAAACAGCGCCCAACGCGCCTGACGCGCATTAAGTCGTTTGGCAGAACGGATGTACTCAAGGTTCCTATGGTCAGTCCAAACGACAAAAGGAACGGTCGCCCCCTCCAACCACTGTCGCCATTCGCCTAGGGCTAACCGGATGGCGAGCAGTTCGCGGTTACCCACATCATAGTTACGTTCCGACGGCGACAGGCGATGAGAAAAATACGCGCATGGGTGGACCTTGTCGTCAGAGAGGGAGCGCTGAGAAAGGATGGCTCCCACTCCCACCTCTGACGCGTCAACCTCGACAACGAACTGTCTAGAGACGTCAGGTGTAACAAGGATAGGAGCGGATGTAAAACGATTCTTGAGGAGATCAAAAGCTCCCTGGGCGGAAACGGACCACTTAAAGCACGTCTTGACAGAAGTAAGGGCTGTGAGAGGAGCTGCCACCTGACCGAAATTACGGATGAAACGACGATAGAAGTTCGCGAAGCCGAGAAAGCGCTGCAGCTCGACGCGTGACTTAGGGACGGGCCAATCAATGACAGCTTGGACCTTAGCGGGATCCATCTTAATGCCTTCAGCGGAAATAACAGAACCGAGAAATGTGACGGAGGAGGCATGAAAAGTGCACTTCTCAGCCTTCACAAAAAGACAATTCTCTAAAAGGCGCTGGAGGACACGTCGAACGTGCTGAACATGAATCTGGAGTGACGGTGAAAAAATCAGGATATCGTCAAGGTAAACGAAAACAAAGATGTTCAGCATGTCTCTCAGGACATCATTGACTAATGCCTGAAAGACAGCTGGAGCGTTAGCGAGGCCGAAAGGAAGAACCCGGTATTCAAAGTGCCCTAACGGAGTGTTAAACGCCGTCTTCCACTCGTCCCCCTCCCTGATGCGCACGAGATGGTAAGCGTTACGAAGGTCCAACTTAGTGAAAAACCTGGCTCCCTGCAGGATCTCGAAGGCTGAAGACATAAGAGGAAGCGGATAACGATTCTTCACTGTTATGTCATTCAGCCCTCGATAATCTATGCAGGGGCGCAGAGACCCGTCCTTCTTCTTGACAAAAAAAAACCCCGCTCCGGCGGGAGAGGAGGAGGGGACTATGGTACCGGCGTCAAGAGCTACAGACAAATAATCTTCGAGAGCCTTACGTTCGGGAGCCGACAGAGAGTATAGTCTACCCCGGGGGGGGGTGGTTCCCGGAAGGAGATCAATACTACAATCATACGACCGGTGTGGAGGAAGAGAGGTGGCCCTGGACCGACTGAACACCGTGCGCAGATCGTGATATTCCTCCGGCACCCCTGTCAAATCACCAGGCTCCTCCTGTGAAGAAGAGACAGAGGAAACAGGAGGGATAGCAGACATTAAACATTTCACATGACAAGAGACGTTCCAGGAGAGGATAGAATTACTAGACCAATTAATGGAAGGATTATGACAAACTAGCCAGGGATGGCCCAAAACAACAGGTGTAAAAGGTGAACGAAAAATTAAAAAAGAAATGGTTTCACTATGATTACCAGAAACAGTGAGGGTTAAAGGTAGCGTCTCACGCTGAATCCTGGGGAGAGGACTACCATCCAGGGCGAACAAGGCCGTGGGCTCCTTTAACTGTCTGAGAGGAATGTCATGTTCCCGAGCCCAGGTCTCGTCCATAAAACAGCCCTCCGCCCCAGAGTCTATTAAGGCACTGCAGGAAGCTGACGAACCGGTCCAGCGTAGATGGACCGACAAGGTAGTGCAGGATCTTGAAGGAGAGACAGGAGTAGTAGCGCTCACCAGTAGCCCTCCGCTTACTGACGAGCTCTGGCCTTTTACTGGACATGAAGTGACAAAATGACCAGCGGAACCGCAATAGAGACAGAGGCGGTTGGTGATTCTCCGTTCCCTCTCCTCAGTCGAGATGCGGATACCTCCCAGCTGCATGGGCTCAGCACCCGAGCCGGCAGAGGAAGATGGTAGTGATGCGGAGAGGGAGGCGACGGAGAGCGCGAGCTCCTTTCCACGAGCTCGGTGACGAAGATCAACCCGTCGCTCAATGCGAATAGCGAGTTCAATCAAGGAATCCACGCTGGAAGGAACCTCCCGGGAGAGAATCTCATCCTTTACCTCTGCGCGGAAACCCTCCAGAAGACGAGCGAGCAAGGCCGGCTCGTTCCAGCCACTGGAGACAGCAAGAGTGCGAAACTCAATAGAGTAGTCTGTTATGGATCGATTGCCTTGACATAGGGAAGACAGGGCCCTGGAAGCCTCCTCCCCAAAAACAGATCGATCAAAAACCCGTATCATCTCCTCCTTAAAGTCTTGATACTGGTTAGTACACTCAGCCCTTGCCTCCCAGATTGCCGTGCCCCACTCACGAGCCCGTCCAATAAGGAGAGATATGACGTAGGCGACACGAGCAGTGCTCCTGGAGTAAGTGTTGGGCTGGAGAGAAAACACAATATCACACTGGGTGAGGAACGAGCGGCATTCAGTGGGCTCCCCAGAGTAACACGGCGGGTTATTGATTCTGGGCTCCGGAGATTCGAAAGCCCTGGAAGTGGCCGGTGGATCGAGGCGGAGATGGTGAACCTGTTCTGTGAGGTTGGAGACTTGGGTGGCCAGGGTCTCAACGGCATGTCGAGCAGCAGACAATTCCTGCTTGTGTCTGCCTAGCATCGCTCCCTGGATCTCGACGGCTGAGTGGAGAGGATCCGAAGTCGCTGGGTCCATTCTTGGTCGGATTCTTCTGTTACGGTGCGTGAATGAGGACCCAAAAGCGAATCAACTTAAACAGAGCTTCTTTAATTACCAAACATAGGTAGGCTCAGATGGACCGGCAGATTCCGACAGGACAGGACAAGGTTACAGCAAACATGACGACAGTCTGGTTCAGGCATGAATGACACAAACAAACAAGAATCCGACAAGGACAGGAGCAGAAACAGAGAGAGATATTGGGACCTAATCAGAGGGAAAAAAGGGAACAGGTGGGGAACGGGGTGAATGGGTAGTTAGAGGAGACAAGGGACAGCTGGGGGAAAGCGGGGGAGAAAAGGTAACCTAACACGACCAGCAGAGGGAGACAGGGTGAAGGGAAAGGACAGAGACAAGACAACATGACAGTACATGACAGTTACATATCTTGAAAACGTGATTGCTGACAAGCAAAACAGTTAGGGACTGAAAACAATGGACTTAAGGTAACAATGGGCTTCCTTTAAAGCCTGCTGTGTGAACAAGGTTTTAGTGGCCCTGCTTCCACTGCTTTTTTTTCAATATTCCCCTGTAATCAGGGACTGATTTAGACCCTGGACACCAGGTGGGTGCAATTCATTATCAGGTAGAATAAAAATGCAGAAGTAATAAGACTTGAAAACCCCTGTACCAAGAGGCCAATCCATTACCCTTCTCTGTTCCATTGTCCCATTGTGTTTAGTAAGTCCTGTAAATCCCCCCATCCCCCTCCCATCAGTACATCAGGCATCTGGAATGAGAAACATTATTGCCTCGTCTTGCTCTGGGTGGAGGGAGAGGCATGTAGCAGTCGCATTAAACCAGAGAGAGTGAGGAACAACAAATGTTAGCCCACGTAGCTTTTTCTCTTTGAGCCTTTTAAAGAGAGGGAGAGAAGGGCAGGGGCATCATTTGATCTGTGGACCGAAAGCTGTGCTCGCCTCACTCTGACTTTTAACTTCTAATTTTAGGAAGGGAGGTTTCTGTGTCATGCAGCGGAGATGATGACCTCAACATGCATACTTTCACAGGACAGTGTACTACTGCTGCTGCTGTCTTTTCTCGTCTACTCTTTTCTGTCTCCCAAGACGCCCATTATGAAAGAGGTTGGATGCTGCCTGGCTTGATATAATGTGTGTATAGCCGGCCTTTTAGATGGCCATAACGGTTTGAACAAGAATCACGATTAACAAAAATAGGCTAAGAATGAACATGTACAATTATGACTGTGAAATTAAATGTTTGCAAAACCAGGCATTATTTCCTCCGTAAGAGCTCAACCAGGCATTATTTCCTCCATAAGAGCTCAACCAGGCATTATTTCCTCCGTAAGAGCTCAACCAGGCATTATTTATTCCGTAAGAGCTCAACCAGGCATTATTTCCTCTGTAAGAGCTCAACCAGGCATTATTTCCTCCGTAAGAGCTCAACCAGGCATTATTTATTCCGTAAGAGCTCAACCAGGCATTATTTCCTCCGTAAGAGCTCAACCAGGCATTATTTCCTACATAAGAGCTCAACCAGGCATTATTTCCTCTGTAAGAGCTCAACCAGGCATTATTTCCTCCGTAAGAGCTCAACCAGGCATTATTTCCTCCGTAAGAGCTCAACCAGGCATTATTTCCTCCGTAAGAGCTCAACCAGGCATTATTTCCTCCGTAAGAGCTCAACCAGGCATTATTTCTTCCGTAAGAGCTCAACCAGGCATTATTTCCTCCGTAAGAGCTCAACCAGGCATTATTTCCTACATAAGAGCTCAACCAGGCATTATTTCCTCCATAAGAGCTCAACCAGGCATTATTTCCTCCGTAAGAGCTCAACCAGGCATTATTTCCTCCGTAAGAGCTCAACCAGTCATTGGAAATGTACCTTCACAGTGAGTTCTGGGCCAGAGTTTGTCTAAAACTTATTTCACCTGCTGTCAAGGACACAAAGATAGTTCCATTGTTAGTATTAAGTTGAACCCCTGCCACGAGTTACCGGGCAGAACAAACATGTAAATCAGGCTCTGGGATAAGACCAACATAAATCACAGGGACTGGACAGCAGCTTTGGTGCCTCTTTTTTACTGCCCAGGACATGAGTAAAGGGTACCAGGGCTCGCCTTCCTCAATTCAAAAAGGATCCCTAGAGACAAAAGGACTGTTGGGATTCCACTGATGAGAGCACAAGGCCAGACCTACAGATGTAGGATCTTAATTTGACCACCCTCTTGCAGAAGAACTTTCCTTTAAACGCGTCCAACGTTTAAAACTCTACTGTATTTGATGTATAAAGACGTTTCTGAAGTTTGGAATTTCCACTTTCAGACTCTCTTAAGAAACAAAACAGTAGCAAAACACTACAAAAACATTCATTTTAATCCACATAATAATTCATATTTCCTGCTGCTGCAGGATTATTTTCCTGCTGTAGCAAACTGTCTCAAATGAAGATCCTACATCTGTATGATACTGTATGCCTCTCCCTGTGAACAACCCAACCCCAGCAGGAGCCCTTTAAACACCACACACAGATCAACCATCTACTTACAGAAACATGAGAGTAAATACAACAACAAGATGCTATTTCTATCCAAAACAGTATACATGGTTTGCAGACTGCGGGCCATTAGGCCCTCTTTCCAAGTATCTGGCCATCAAATATTTAGGGGTTCCCACTTTCTAAAACTGTCCCATGAAGACACATGCTGTAGTACCCCGCTGAGCCCTGGTATGACAATCTACTACTGTGATGTCTAATTGTACTGATCTAACTGTAACACTTTCTCATCTCTCAGAATGAAGAGGATTGAGGTCTGCACACTAAAACGGATGGTTTTTCCTTACGCCTTCTTCTCATAAATCATTTTGTAGAACCTCTAAAACCTCTAACATGACCAAATCCCTGGGTAATGCCAAGCGTTAGTACTAACTGTAGTCTATAACATTCATCCTTTTAAAAGGAACACTCACTAGTGCAAGAAAGACGGTTTTCTGCTTAGTTCGTTGAAATGTGAGATATCGCTCCTTTCACAAAGCATTTCTACAACCATATGTCCTCTTAAGGTTCTCAAAGTTAATGATCTGCTGGTTGGAGCATGTTCTTTAAGATGGGCAACAATTTCCAAAGTGGAATTCACCACAGAAGAGACACAGTGGTTTGAAATCCCCCTTGAATTCAGAAGTAAGTGAATTGTAAATTGGGGTGTAACGTGGCAGATTGACTCCATTCTACAACTCTACATTCAACAGCTCTACATTCTACAACTCTACATTCTACAACTCTACATTCTACAACTCTACAGCCTACAGCCCTGCAGCTCTACATTCTACAACTCTACAGTCTACAGCCCTGCAGCTCTACATTCTACAACTCTACAGCCCTGCAGCTCTACAGTCTACAACTCTGCAGCCTACAGCCCTGCAGCTCTACAGTCTACAACTCTACAGTCTACAGCCCTGCAGCTCTACAGTCTACAACTCTACAGTCTACAGCCCTGCATCTCTACAGTCTACAACTCTACAGTCTACAGCCCTGCAGCTCTACAGTCTACAACTCTACAGCCTACAGCCCTGCAGCTCTACAGTCTACAACTCTACAGTCTACAGCCCTGCAACTCTACAGTCTACAACTCTACAGTCTAAAACTCTACAGCCTACAGCCCTGCAGCTCACAGTCTACAACTCTACAGTCTACAGCCCTGCAGCTCTACAGTCTACAACTCTACAGCCTACAGCCCTGCAGCTCTACAGTCTACAACTCTACAGTCTACAGCCCTGCAGCTCTACAGTCAACAGCTCTACAGTCTACAACTCTACAGTCTACAGCCCTGCAGCTCTACAGTCTACAACTCTACAGTCTACAGCCCTGCAGCTCTACAGTCTACAGCTCTACAGTCTACAACTCTACAGTCTACAACTCGACAGCCTACAGCCCTGCAGCTCTACAGTCTACAACTCTACAGTCTACAGCCCTGCAGCTCTACAGTCTACAGCTCTACAGTCTACAACTCTACAGCCCTGCAGCTCTACAGTCTACAACTCTACAGCCTACAGCCCTGCAGCTCTATAGTCTACAACTCTACAGTCTACAGCCCTGCAGCTCTACAGTCTACAACTCTACAGTCTACAGCCCTGCAGCTCTACAGTCTACAACTCTACAGTCTACAGCCCTGCAGCTCTACAGTCTACAGCTCTACAGTCTACAACTCCACAGTCTACAACTCTACAGCCTACAGCCCTGCAGCTCTACAGTCTACAACTCTACAGTCTACAGCCCTGCAGCTCTACAGTCTACAGCTCTACAGTCTACAACTCTACAGTCTACAACTCTACAGCCTACAGCCCTGCAGCTCTACAGTCTACAACTCTACAGTCTACAGCCCTGCAGCTCTACAGTCTACAGCTCTACAGTCTACAACTCTACAGCCCTGCAGCTCTACAGTCTACACCTCTACAGTCTACAACTCTACAGCCTACAGAACTGCAGCTCTACAGTCTACAACTCTACAGTCTACAGCCCTGCAGCTCTACAGTCTACAGCTCTACAGTCTACAACTCTACAGCCCTGCAGCTCTACAGTCTACAGCTCTACAACTCTACAGTCTACAGCCCTGCAGCTCTACAGTCTACAACTCTACAGCCTACAGCCCTGCAGCTCTACAGTCTACAACTCTACAGTCTACAACTCTACAGCCCTGCAGCTCTACAGTCTACAACCCTGCAGCTCTACAGTCTACAGCTCTACAGTCTACAACTCTACAGCCTACAGCCCTGCAGCTCTACAGTCTACAACTCTACAGTCTACAGCCCTGCAGCTCTACAGTCTACAGCGCTACAGTCTACAACTCTACAGTCTACAGCTCTACAGTCTACAACTCTACAGTCTACAACTCTACAGTCTACAGCCCTGCAGCTCTACAGACTACAAATCTACAGTCTACAACTCTACAGCCCTGCAGCTCTACAGTCTACAGCTCTACAGTCTACAACTCTACAGTCTACAGCTCTACATTCTACAACTCTACAGTCTACAGCCCTGCAGCTCTACAGTCTACAACTCTACAGTATACAGCCCTGCAACTCTACAGTCTACAGCTCTACAGTCTACAACTCTACAGTCTACAACTCTACAGTCTACAGCCCTGCAGCTCTACAGTCTACAACTCTACAGTCTACAGCCCTGCAGCTCTACAGTCTACAACTCTACAGTCTACAACTCTACAGCCCTGCAGCTCTACAGTCTACAGCCCTGCAGCTCTACAGTCTACAGCTCTACAGTCTACAACTCTACAGCCTACAGCCCTGCAGCTCTACAGTCTACAACTCTACAGTCTACAGCTCTGCAGCTCTACAGTCTACAGCTCTACAGTCTACAACTCTACAGTCTACAGCTCTACAGTCTACAACTCTACAGTCTACAACTCTACAGTCTACAGCCCTGCAGCTCTACAGTCTACGCCTCTACAGTCTACAGCCCTGCAACTCTACAGTCTACAGCTCTACAGTCTACAACTCTACAGTCTACAACTCTACAGTCTACAGCCCTGCAGCTCTACAGTCTACAACTCTACAGTCTACAGCCCTGCAGCTCTACAGTCTACAACTCTACAGCCTACAGCCCTGCAGCTCTACAGTCTACAACTCTACAGTCTACAGCTCTACAGTCTACGACTCTACAGTCTACAGCTCTACAGTCTACAGCTCTACAGTCTACAACTCTACAGTCTACAGCTCTACAGTCTACAACTCTACAGTCTACAGCCCTGCAGCTCTACAGTCTACAGCTCTACAGTCTACAACTCTACAGTCTACAACTCTACAGTTTACAGCCCCGCAGCTCTACATTATACAGCTCTACAGTCTACAGCTCTACAGTCTTCAACTCTACAGCCTACAGCCCTGCAGCTCTACAGTCTACAGCTCTACAGTCTACAACTCTACAGTCTACAACTCTACAGTCTACAGCCCTGCAGCTCTACAGTCTACAGCTCTACAGTCTACAACTCTACAGTCTACAGCCCTGCATCTCTACAGTCTACAGCTCTACAGTCTACAACTCTACAGTCTACAGCCCTGCAGCTCTACAGTCTACAGCTCTACAGTCTACAACTCTACAGCCTACAGCCCTGCAGCACTACAGTCTACAACTCTACAGTCTACAACTCTACAGTCTACAGACCTGCAGCTCTACAGTCTACAGCTCTACAGTCTACAACTCTACAGCCCTGCAGCTCTACAGTCTACAGCTCTACAGTCTACAACTCTACAGTCTACAACTCTACAGTCTACAACTCTACAGTCTACAGTCTACAGCCCTGCAGCTCTACAGTCTACAACTCTACAGCCCTGCAGCTCTACAGTCTACAGCTCTACAGTCTACAACTCTACAGTCTACAACTCTACAGTCTACAACTCTACAGCCTACAGCCCTGCAGCTCTACAGTCTACAACTCTACAGCCTACAGCCCTGCAGCTCTACAGTCTACAACTCTACAGCCTACAGCCCTGCAGCTCTACAGTCTACAACTCTACAGTCTACAACTCTACAGTCTACAGTCTACAGCCCTGCAGCTCTACAGTCTACAGCTCTACAGTCTACAACTCTACAGCCCTGCAGCTCTACAGTCTACAGCTCTACAGTCTACAACTCTACAGTCTACAACTCTACAGTCTACAACTCTACAGTCTACAACTCTACAGCCTACAGCCCTGCAGCTCTACAGTCTACAACTCTACAGCCTACAGCCCTGCAGCTCTACAGTCTACAGCTCTACAGTCTACAACTCTACAGTCTACAACTCTACAGTCTACAGCCCTGCAGCTCTACAGTCTACAGCTCTACAGTCTACAACTCTACAGTCTACAGCCCTGCAGCTCTACAGTCTACAACTCTTCAGCCTACAGACCTGCAGCTCTACAGTCTACAACTCTACAGTCTACAGCCCTGCAGCTCTACAGTCTACAACTCTACAGCCTACAGCCCTGCAGCTCTACAGTCTACAGCTCTACAGTCTACAACTCTACAGTCTACAACTCTACAGTCTACAGCCCTGCAGCTCTACAGTCTACAGCTCTACAGTCTACAACTCTACAGTCTACAGCCCTGCAGCTCTACAGTCTACAACTCTTCAGCCTACAGACCTGCAGCTCTACAGTCTACAACTCTACAGTCTACAACTCTACAGTCTACAGCCCTGCAGCTCTACAGCCCTGCAGCTCTACAGTCTACAACTCTACAGTCTAGAACTCTACAGTCTACAGCTCTACAGTCTACAGCTCTACAGTCTACAGGTCTACAACTCTACAGTCTACAACTCTACAGTCTACAACTCTACAGTCTACAGCCCTGCAGAGATTAGATGGCTGTGTGACAGTGGTAGCCAGGCATTAGACCGGCCAGGCGGCAGACCATTATCTGTGGACAACACAATCTTCAACCAGCCCCCTCTGAGAGACCAATGGTGTAGCCCACCGTCTCCCATGACCAGTAGTATGTGCTGGGAATAAAGCACCAGCAGTCAGATTGTACCACCATCTGGCCAATCCGGGCTCCACTCAGACCACGAAGAGTTGCTGTGTGCTTCAGAAGGCTTTGGAGACAGAGGATTCAGCCATGCTCCTCAAGCACACAGCCACATGGCCACGCGGCCACAAGGCTATACGGCTACACGGCAACACGGCTACACAGCAACACAGCCACACAGCCACACTGCTACACAGCTACACAGCCACACAGCAACACAGCTACACAGCAACACAGCTACACAGCCACACAGCAACACAGCTACACAGCCACACAGCCACACAGTTACACAACTCCACAGCCACACATTTACACAGCTACACAACATAGCCACAGAGCTACACAGTCACAAATCAAAAGAGCTACACAGCAACACAGCTATACAGCTATCCAGCCACAAAGCAACACAGCTTAACAGCTACACAACAGCTACACAGCCACACAGCTACACAAGCACCCATCTACACAGATACACAGCAATACAGCCACACAGCTACACAGCAACACACCTACACAGCCACAAATCTACACAGCTACACAACACAGACACACAGCTACACAGCCACAAATCAACACAGCTACACAGCTATCCGGCAACAAAGCAACACAGCTTAACAGCTACACAGCTACACACCAACACAGCTACACACCAACACAGCTACACAGCAACACAGCTTAACAGCCATACAGCAACACACCAACACAGCCACACAGCTACACATCTACACAGCTACACAGCCACACGGTGACATAGCCACACAGCTACACAGCTACAGAGCTACACAGCTACACACCCACACAGCAACATGGCTACACAGCAACACAGTTACTCAGCTACACGGCCACACAACCACACAGCTACACAGCCACACTACTACACAGCCAAACAGCTACACCGCCACATGGCAACACGGCCACACAGCAACACAGCTACACAGCAACACAGTAACCCAACTACACAGTCACACATCTAAACAGCTACACAGCTACACAGCCACACAGCTACTCAGCTACACAGCCTCAGAGCTACACAGCAACACAACTACACAGCCACACATCTACACAGCTACAAATCAACACAGCCACACAGCAACCTTCTACACAGCTACACAGCTACACAGCTACACATTAACACAGCTACACAGCTAAACAGCAACACAGTTACACAGCTACACATTAACACGGCTACACAGCTACACAGCAACGTAGCTACACATCTACACAGCACACAACAACACAGCTAAATGGCTACTCAGCTACACAGCTATACAGCCACACATCTACACAGCTACTTAGCAACACACCAACAAAGCTACTCAGCTACACAGCTACACAGCAACATGGTTACACAGCAACACAGCTACTCAGCTACACAGCAACACAGCTACCACAGACAAACAGAAACACAACCACACAGCCACACTCCTACACAGCCACACAGCCACATGGCAACACTGCTACACAGCAACACAGATACTCAGCTACACAGCTACACAGCAACACAGTCACACAGCCACATAGCTACACAGCAACACAGCTACACAGCAACACAGCAAAACAGCTACACAGCTAAACAGCTACACAGCACCATAGCTACACAGCTACACATTAACACAGCTACACAGCTACACAGCCACACAGCTACACATCCACCGATCTACACAGCTACACAGCAGCACAGCTATTCAGCTACACCACTACACATTAACACAGCTACACAGCAACATAGCAACACATCTACACAGCACACAACAACACAGCTAAATGCTACACAGCCACACAGCTACACAGCAACACAGCTGCTCAGCTACACAGTAACACAGCTACACAGCCACACATCTACACAGCAAGACAGCAACACACCAACATAGCTACTCAGCTACACAGCTACATAGAAACAGAGCTACACATCTACACAGCTACAAGGCCACACGGCTACACAGCAACACAGCTACTCAGCTACACAGCAACACAGCTACACAGCACCACAGCTACACAGCTACACATTAACACGGCTACACACCTACACATAAACACAGCTACACAGCCACCCATCTACACAGCTACACAGCAACACAGCTACACAGCTACACAGCAACGCAGCTACAGATCTACACAGCACACAACAACACAGCTAAATGGCTACACAGCTACACAGCTGCACAGCAACACAGCCACACATCTACACAGCAACACACGAACCAAGCTACTCAGCTACACAGACAAACAGCAACACAGCTACAGAGCTACACAGCCACACAGCCACACAGCTACACAGCCACACAACCACACAGCCACACTACTACACAGCTAAACAGCTACATAGCCACACAGCCACATGGCAACAAGGCTACACAGCATCACAGTTACTCAGCTACACAGCTACACAGTCACACAGCCACACAGCTACGCAGCTAAACAGCAACACAGCTACACAGACACAGGTCTACACAGCTACACATCAACACAGCCACACAGCTACTCAGCTACACAGCTACAGAACAACACAGCTAAACAGCTACACAGCAACACAGCTACACAGTTACAAAGCTACACAGCTACACATTAACACAGCAACACAGGCACACAGCACCACAGATACACAGCTATCCAGCGACAAAGCAACCCAGCTACACAGCTACACTACCACACAGCTACACATCGACACAGCTACACAGCCACACAGCTACTCAGCTACACAGCAACACAGCTACACAGCAACACAGCTACAAATCTACACAGAAACACAGCTACACAGCAACACAGCAACACTGTAAACACAGCTGCACAGCTATACAGGCACACAACAACACTTTAAACACAGCTACACAGCTGCACAGCTACCCAGCCACAAAGCAACAGAGCTACACATCTACACAGCTACAAATCAACACAGCCACACAGCAACCTTCTACACAGCTACACAGCTACACAGCTACACATTAACACAGCTACACAGCTAAACAGCAACACAGTTACACAGCTACACATTAACACGGCTACACAGCTACACAGCAACGTAGCTACACATCTACACAGCACACAACAACACAGCTAAATGGCTACTCAGCTACACAGCTACATAGCTACACAGTTACACAGCTATACAGCCACACATCTACACAGCTACTTAGCAACACACCAACAAAGCTACTCAGCTACACAGCTACACAGCAACATGGTTACACAGCAACACAGCTACTCAGCTACACAGCAACACAGCTACCACAGACAAACAGAAACACAACCACACAGCCACACTCCTACACAGCCACACAGCCACATGGCAACACTGCTACACAGCAACACAGATACTCAGCTACACAGCTACACAGCAACACAGTCACACAGCCACATAGCTACACAGCAACACAGCTACAAATCTACACAGAAACACAGCTACACAGCAACACAGCAACACTGTAAACACAGCTGCACAGCTATACAGGCACACAACAACACTTTAAACACAGCTACACAGCTGCACAGCTACCCAGCCACAAAGCAACAGAGCTACACATCTACACAGCTGCACAACAACACAGCTACACAGCCACACAGCTACACAGCCACTCGGCTACCCAGCCACAAAGCTACACAGCTACATAGCCACACAGCTACACAGCCACACACCTACACAGCAACACAGCTACACAGCCACAAAGGAACACCGATACAGCCACCAGGCCATCAGTGGAGCAGCCTACTCCATCTGACAGGACTCAATCACTTCAAAGTTACTCCACTGACTGGGCCTCGGCGAGAGGGAAAATACATCACTAAGTGTTGAGTAACACATCCCTCCAGTAACACATGCCTCCAGTAACACATACCTCCAGTAACACATCCCTCCAGTAACACATAACACATCCCTCCAGTAACACATCCCTCCAGTAACACATCTCTCCAGTAACACATACCTCCAGTAACACATACCTCCAGTAACACATCCCTCCAGTAACACATACCTCCAGTAACACATCCCTCCAGTAACACATACCTCCAGTAACACATACCTCAAGTAACACATACCTCAAGTAACACATACCTCCAGTAACACATCCCTCTAGTAACACATACCTCCAGTAACACATACCTCCAGTAACACATACCTCCAGTAACACATACCTCCAGTAACACATGCCTCCACATAGACGTGTAAGTCCCAACCTGTTGGGATTCTTGCAGAAGTGAAACGGTTGTAAAGAGCCATTCAGAAAGTAAACAACATCCAGGTCTAACCTGTGTGACACTGCATGGCCATTACATACTGATCTGTTTAACCCACGCAAACCCCAATGTTGTGACATACAGTCATACTCTATACACAGAGTGTGTTGGCTGGTTGGCACACTGTGTCTGATCATGGATGCTCAAACACCTGTTCAGCAGTTCATTACTCACCATATATCACTGTTACAGCACCATTTAAGAGTTATGAAAGACACCAGGCAGAAAGCAGCTGAGTGGCTTGTTCATTGGATCCTTTGCATTGATTCCGGCCATTTCTCACCTTCCCCGTTGTTACAGGGATACAGAGCTAGGCCACAATTAACCCTGCACCTGCACCCATTCAACACTATACAATAGTGGTGCACGAAAAAAATGGGATCTTTTCTAAAGCACAGGTGAAGCTTTCATTCTAGAGATTCCAAAGTCACGTCCTTACTTTAAAGGGGCAATCTGCAGTTCAAACCTATATAATTTAGTTAAAAAATGGATGTACCAATCACACATTTCCCTTAAAAAAATAAAAATAATTGTAATGCTTATCTGTGTGAAATGTATAGGTTTACTAATAATGTCGTTTTTAAATAACTAATTGACTGACATAGGTTCAATTATTTGAATTCCATTTCCTTTGTTTTTTTCTGTGTGCTTGATGCTCAGTTTTTTGTAGCGATAAATCAGATCAAGTCCAAACAATATTCGACATAGTTTAGCGCAGACAACCTGATAATGAACTACAATGACCATAATGCATTGCTCGCCCGCTTACTTCTCCGGTCTGTGTGGAGCAGACATGGAAACCTTGTTGATGGAGACAGAGAGAACACGTGAGAGGGTTAGAAAGCAAATGTTGGGGCCTCCCAAGTGACGCAGTGGTCTAAGGCACTGTGCCACTACAGATTCTGGGTTCGAGTCCAGGCTCTGCCGCAGCCGGCCGTGACCGGGAGACCCATGGGGCGGCACACAATTGGCCCAGCATTGTCCGGGTTGGGGGAGGGTTTGGCTGGCAGGGATATCCTTGTCCCATCGTGAACTAGCGACTCCTGTGGTGGGCCGGGTGCAGTGCACGCTGACACGGTCGCCAGGTGTACGGTGTTTCTTCTGACCCATTGGTGCGGCTGGCTTACGGGTTAAGTGGGCAATGAGTCAAAAAGCAGTGCAGCTTGGTTGGGTCGTGTTTTGGAAGACGCGCGGCTCTCGACCTTCGCTTCTCCCGAGTCCATACGGGAGTTGCAGTGATGAGACAAGACTGTAATTACCAATTGGATACCATGTAAAAAATAAATGATATATAAAAAATAAAATAAAACACCATTTGAAATTTTGTGACATTGGACCGAATCTATGTGGCGGGTCACATATATTGGACAAAAACGGACGAATGTAACTAAGGCTGGGAATGTCAAAACAATCAAACTAGCAAGGGAAATGATCACAAGTCAGTCATAACGTGGCTAATAGGCTCCTGTATCTATGTGTATAGCTATTTATTTAGCAAGCTAAAAACACATCCTAAGTTACATGAACTCACTCTGTGTGCAATAATAGCGTTTAGCATGATCTCTGTACCCCAAACATACAATTATCTGTATGGTCCATCAGTCAAACATTGAATTTCAAACACAGATTCACTACAAAGTCACTACAAAGATACAGGCATCCTACCTAACTCAGTTGCCGAAGAGGAAGGAAACTGCTCAGGGATTTCACCATGAGCCCAATGGTGACTTTAAAACAGTTAGAAATGAATGGCTGTGACAGGAGAAAACTGAGTATGAACAACCATATTGTAGTTACGTCACAATACTAACCTAATTGACAGAGTGAAAAGAAGGATACCTGTACAGAATAAACATTTGCAGTGTTTCATGTTCAATAAACTTGGAAAAATGTCTAAAAACCTGTTTTCACTTGTCATTACGAGGTGTTGTGTGTAGATGGATGACAAAACATATATATTTAATCCATTTTGTATTCAGGCTGTAGCACAACAAAATGTGGAATAAGTCAATAAGTCATATTTGTATATCACGCAAGCTTTATAGTGATCCCTACTGCCACCGTAACAAGATATGTGAGTGGTGAAACACACAACCCACACAGCCCCCTTTTTCTCCTCTCTCATCTCTCTCTCGTCTCTGTCTCCACCACCTACAGTAGCAGGCCCTGTCACTGCTGGCTCGCATCAGATCCCTTATTAAAACCATGCCATGCAATGTGATTGCCTTCATGAGGAGCTGAACAATCACAATCCTAAACAAACATTACCCAATGAAATATTATTTTGTTAAATTGCATTGAGAAAACCATTTAAGATATATTTTTGGGATGGTCTCAACTCAATGTGATCTCATCCAAATCAAGCATATTAACCAACATCAACTTCTGTCAGGCAGTTGAATTATCAAACTATATATTGTCTGAAAACATTCACAGACTTTACTAGAACTAGTTATAGAATGCCTGGAAATGACAAGAGTGCTACAAAATAATAGTACACTGAAAAAGCATGTAACATTTGTACAACCATCCTAACAGTCATATATAAAATAATTCCAACACAAATACTGGCACACTGTGTTTTAAAAAGTGTTAAGAAAAGTTTTCTAGGCCGACACTGAGTCTAACAACTAAAATGGAACTGGCCTATTTCCAGTTCTTCCTATTATAATTCAAATGGGCTTTTGCAACAACCAAGAGGTTCTCTCCAACTTCTGCTAATGTGGCTCATCAAATATTTATTTAAAGCTTCCGTAAAAGTACCTTTTTTAAAAAAAATTATAACGCTGAACATATCAAATCCTTTTGAGAAGCTCAACTGAAGAAGGTACAAAGAAGTGTTTCCAAGAATAGGCATCAACAATATTCAAAAGTAATATCTCAATACCAACAGAACTGGAACATTCTAACATAGGAACACTGGAACATTGTCAAGTATAATGAATGTCAGTAAGATTTTCCATATACTAAATCCGATGTTTTATTCATCAGAACAACTCTAATTCCCTCTATCATATGTGATAATACCTGTTTAATTCTGGTCACATACCTGGTTTAGTTCACTTGTTTGTGTGTTACAAAGTCCTGTGTTACAAAGTCCTGTGTTACAAAGTCATTTGTTACAAAGTCCGGTGTTACAAAGTGCGGTGTTACAAAGCCCGGTGTTACAAAGTCCTGTGTTACAAAGTCCGGTGTTACAAAGCCCGGTGTTACAAAGTCCTGAGTTACAAAGTCCGGTGTTACAAAGCCCGGTGTTACAAAGTCTGGTGTTACAACGTCCTGTGTTACAAAGTCCGGTGTTACAAAGCCCGGTGTTACAAAGTCCGGTGTTACAAAGTCTGGTGTTACAAAGTCCTGTGTTACAAAGTCCTGTGTTACAAAGTCCGGTGTTACAAAGCCCGGTGTTACAAAGTCCTGTGTTACAAAGTCCTGTGTTACAAAGTCTGGTGTTACAAAGTCCTGTGTTACAAAGTCCGGTGTTACAAAGTCCTGTGTTACAAAGTCTGGTGTTACAAAGTCCTGTGTTACAAAGTCCTGTGTTACAAATCCCTGTGTTACAAATCCCTGTGTTACAAATCCCTGTGTTACAAAGTCCTGTGTTACAAAGTCCTGTGTTACAAATCCCTGTGTTACAAATCCCTGTGTTACAAAGTCCTGTGTTACAAATCCCTGTGTTACAAATCCCTGTGTTACAAATCCCTGTGTTACAAAGTCCTGTGTTACAAAGTCCTGTGTTACAAATCCCTGTGTTACAAATCCCTGTGTTACAAATCCCTGTGTTACAAAGTCCGGTGTTACAAAGCCCGGTGTTACAAAGTCCTGTGTTACAAAGTCCGGTGTTACAAAGCCCGGTGTTACAAATCCCTGTGTTACAAATTCCTGTGTTACAAATCCCTGTGTTACAAAGTCCTGTGTTACAAAGTCCTGTGTTACAAAGTCCTGTGTTACAAATCCCTGTGTTACAAATCCCTGTGTTACAAAGTCCTGTGTTACAAAGTCCTGTGTTACAAATCCCTGTGTTACAAAGTCCTGTGTTACAAATCCCTGTGTTACAAATCCCTGTGTTACAAAGTCCGGTGTTACAAAGTCCGGTGTCACAAAGTCCTGTGTTACAAAGTCCTGTGTTACAAATCCCTGTGTTACAAAGTCCTGTGTTACAAATCCCTGTGTTACAAAGTCCTGTGTTACAAAGCCCTGTGTTACAACGTCCTGTGTTACAAAGCCCTGTGTTACAAAGTCCTGTGTTATAAAGTCCTGTGTTACAAAGTCCTGTGTTACAAAGCCTGTGTTACAAAGTACTGTGTTACAAATCCCTGTGTTACAAATCCATGTGTTACAAATCCCTGTGTTACAAAGCCCGGTGTTACAAAGTCCTGTGTTACAAAGTCCTGTGTTACAAAGCCCTGTGTTACAAAGTCCTGTGTTACAAAGCCCTGTGTTACAAAGTCCTGTGTTATAAAGTCCTGTGTTACAAAGTCCCGTGTTACAAAGCCTGTGTTACAAAGTCCTGTGTTACAAATCCCTGTGTTACAAATCCATGTGTTACAAATCCCTGTGTTACAAAGCCCGGTGTTACAAAGTCCTGTGTTACAAAGTCCTGTGTTACAAATCCCTGTGTTAGAAATTCCTGTGTTACAAAGCTTGTGTTACAAAGCCCTGTGTTACAAAGTCCTGTGTTACAAATCCCTGTGTTACAAATCCCTGTGTTACAAAGTCCTGTGTTACAAAGTCCTGTGTTACAAATCCCTGTGTTACAAAGTCCTGTGTTACAAATCCCTGTGTTACAAAGTCCTGTGTTACAAAGCCCTGTGTTACAAAGTCATGTGTTACAAAGCCCTGTGTTACAAAGTCCTGTGTTATAAAGTCCTGTGTTACAAAGTCCTGTGTTACAAAGCCTGTGTTACAAAGTCCTGTGTTACAAATCCCTGTGTTACAAATCCATGTGTTACAAATCCCTGTGTTACAAAGCCCGGTGTTACAAAGTCCTGTGTTACAAAGTCCTGTGTTACAAATCCCTGTGTTACAAATTCCTGTGTTACAAATCCCTGTGTTACAAAGCCCGGTGTTACAAAGTCCTGTGTTACAAAGTCCTGTGTTACAAAGCCCTGTGTTACAAAGTCCTGTGTTACAAAGCCCTGTGTTACAAAGTCCTGTGTTATAAAGTCCTGTGTTACAAAGTCCTGTGTTACAAAGCCTGTGTTACAAAGTCCTGTGTTACAAATCCCTGTGTTACAAATCCATGTGTTACAAATCCCTGTGTTACAAAGCCCGGTGTTACAAAGTCCTGTGTTACAAAGTCCTGTGTTACAAATCCCTGTGTTAGAAATTCCTGTGTTACAAAGCTTGTGTTACAAAGCCCTGTGTTACAAAGTCCTGTGTTACAAATCCCTGTGTTACAAATCCCTGTGTTACAAAGTCCTGTGTTACAAAGTCCTGTGTTACAAATCCCTGTGTTACAAAGTCCTGTGTTACAAATCCCTGTGTTACAAAGTCCTGTGTTACAAAGCCCTGTGTTACAAAGTCCTGTGTTACAAAGCCCTGTGTTACAAAGTCCTGTGTTATAAAGTCCTGTGTTACAAAGTCCTGTGTTACAAAGCCTGTGTTACAAAGTCCTGTGTTACAAATCCCTGTGTTACAAATCCATGTGTTACAAATCCCTGTGTTACAAAGCCCGGTGTTACAAAGTCCTGTGTTACAAAGTCCTGTGTTACAAATCCCTGTGTTACAAATTCCTGTGTTACAAAGCTTGTGTTACAAAGCCCTGTGTTACAAAGTCCTGTGTTACAAATCCCTGTGTTACAAATCCCTGTGTTACAAAGTCCTGTGTTACAAATCCCTGTGTTACAAATTCCTGTGTTACAAAGCTTGTGTTACAAAGCCCTGTGTTACAAAGTCCTGTGTTACAAATCCCTGTGTTACAAATCCCTGTGTTACAAAGTCCTGTGTTACAAATCCCTGTGTTACAAATCCCTGTGTTACAAAGTCCTGTGTTACAAAGTCCTGTGTTACAAAGTCCTGTGTTACAAATCCCTGTGTTACAAATCCCTGTGTTACAAATCCCTGTGTTACAAAGTCCTGTGTTACAAAGTCCTGTGTTACAAATCCCTGTGTTACAAATCCCTGTGTTACAAAGACCTGTGTTACAAATCCCTGTGTTACAAATCCCTGTGTTACAAAGTCCGGTGTTACAAAGTCCAGTGTCACAAAGTCCTGAGTTACAAAGTCCTGTGTTACAAATCCCTGTGTTACAAAGTCCTGTGTTACAAATCCCTGTGTTACAAAGTCCTGTGTTACAAAGCCCTGTGTTACAAAGTCCTGTGTTACAAAGCCCTGTGTTACAAAGTCCTGTGTTATAAAGTCCTGTGTTACAAAGTCCTGTGTTACAAAGCCTGTGTTACAAAGTCCTGTGTTACAAATCCCTGTGTTACAAATCCATGTGTTACAAATCCCTGTGTTACAAAGCCCGGTGTTACAAAGTCCTGTGTTACAAAGTCCTGTGTTACAAATCCCTGTGTTACAAATTCCTGTGTTACAAAGCTTGTGTTACAAAGCCCTGTGTTACAAAGTCCTGTGTTACAAATCCCTGTGTTACAAATCCCTGTGTTACAAAGTCCTGTGTTACAAATCCCTGTGTTACAAATCCCTGTGTTACAAATCCCTGTGTTACAAAGTCCTGTGTTACAAAGTCCTGTGTTACAAATCCCTGTGTTACAAATCCCTGTGTTACTAATCCCTGTGTTACAAAGTCCTGTGTTACAAAGTCCTTTTTTTTTCAAATCCCTGTGTTACAAATCCCTGTGTTACAAAGTCCTGTGTTTCAAATCCCTGTGTTACAAAGTCCTGTGTTACAAATCCCTGTGTTACAAAGTCCTGTGTTACAAAGCCCTGTGTTACAAAGTCCTGTGTTACAAAGCCCTGTGTTACAAAGTCCTGTGTTATAAAGTCCTGTGTTACAAAGTCCTGTGTTACAAAGCCTGTGTTACAAAGTCCTGTGTTACAAATCCCTGTGTTACAAATCCATGTGTTACAAATCCCTGTGTTACAAAGCCCGGTGTTACAAAGTCCTGTGTTACAAAGTCCTGTGTTACAAAGTCCTGTGTTACAAAGTCCTGTGTTACAAAGTCCTGTGTTACAAAGTCCTGTGTTACAAAGCCCTGACCTCAGTTTGGATAATGTATTCAACATCATGTCAGTCTTTAGACCTTGCATGTAGCCTGGATATAACCTGTATACAGCCAATGATAAAAGCAGCTGCCTGGTTGATGGGTATACAGCCAAGGATAAAAGCAGCTGCCTGGTTGACGGGTATACAGCCAAGGATAAAAGCAGCTGCCTGTTTGACGGGTATACAGCCAAGGATAAAAGCAGCTGCCTGGTTGACGGTATACAGCCAAGGATAAAAGCAGCTGCCTGGTTGATGGGTATACAGCCAAGGATAAAAGCAGCTGCCTGGTTGACGGGTATACAGCCAAGGATAAAAGCAGCTGCCTGGTTGATGGGTATACAGCCAAGGATAAAAGCAGCTGCCTGGTTGACGGGTATACAGCCAAGGATAAAAGCAGCTGCCTGGTTGATGAATTTCAGCTGGGCTGAATACAAAACCATCCCAGATAACTCGTTATTTTGTCTCAATTAAATAAGACTTAAAGTTCGCAGGCAGAGCCAACATTGTCATGGAGCGGTGACAAAGGACTGCCATAAATTTGTTTCGCAGTTTTGTTTATTAATATTCACCTCATAATTGAATCATCATCGTATCAATACCTGGTTGATAAATCTATAGCAGAGGGCAGCTAGCGAGAGGTCGTGAATAGTGGGAGAAGCGTGGGTAAAGTGGTGGATGAGCTAGTGATGTACAGACAGCTTGTTCTGTAATCGATCTGTTGGTTGGTTTGTGACATAATAACACCTTAATAATAACGTCCAGTGTGCTAACAAAAAACATCTGAGAATTCACCCTTCTGCAGTGAGGAGCTGTCCACCCCTCTGGTGCTGAAAGCTGCAACAGCCTGCTTGACCACAAACTCTTGTATGTCCCATTTTATGACAATGAATATGTGCACAATTGAATGGTGCTAAACCCTAGCATGCATATAAACACACACTGCTTTACAATGTTTAGGAAAAATCAATACAGAAAGTATGGCTAAGGGGAGCTGATTCACTACATTGAAATGTATCTAGCACACACACACACACACACACACACACACACACACACACACACACACACACACACACACACACACACACACACACACACACACACACACACACACACACACACACACACACACACACACACACACACACAGTCTGGTGCATCTATGTCAAGGCTTGAATGTGGTTTGCTGCAGGTAATATGTGACATTTGGACAAACATTGATCTACTGGTGCACCCCAAGAGAGCTCTTGAGAAGCTGTAAGAAGAAATAACAAGGCTGCTTTCCTGCTGTTACCATTTATACTGGCTATGCTGTGAGTTTCAGAGCTACAGGAGGCACACGAGATCACATTGTGCCTTTTTTTCAATAGAAGTGAACATTTGTAACATGTAGAGTTAGGCCAAATCCAAATCACTGCTCACGAGGAGGTGTGTTTATGAAGGGATGATGGTCCATATGCGAACCCCCACCTCTCCTATCAAGCCCAGCCACAGAAGGTTAAGCACTTGCCTTAACAAGATGACTAATAATGTGTGTCAGATAATTCCCCTCATACAGCCAGAGGACTGGAGAACATATGCTCCAACCTCTGTCTCTTTGCCAGAACATTTCATCCTCCTTTGACTCTATATCACAGCAGTAACTAGCTAACACTCCTCCTCCTCAGCCTTTAGACAAAGCAGTAATCTGGGGGAGCTGGGGAGGAGAGAGGAGAGAGAGAGGAGAGAGGAAAGAGAGAAGAGGGAGGAGAGAGACAGGAGAGAGGAGAGAGAGGAGGGAGATGAAAGAGAGAAGGGCGAGGAGAGAGAGAAGGGAGAAAAGATAAGAAAGAGGAGAGAAAGGAGAAAGAGGAGAGAGGAGAGAGAGAAGAGGGGAGAGAGGAGAGAGAGGAGAGAGGAAGGAGAGGAAAGAGAGAAGGGAGAGGAGAGGGAGAGGAGGGAGAAAAGAGGAGGGAGAGGAAAGAGAAAAGGGAGAGGGGAGAGAGGAGTGAGGAAAGGGAAGAGGGGAGAAAGGAGAAATACGAGAGAGAGAAGAGAGAGTGAAGAAAGAAAGGAGAGAAGAGAGAGGAGAGAGGAGAGTGAGAGCAGAGAGAGGAGAAGAGAGAGGAGAGAGGAGAAAGATGATAGACAGAGAGAGGAGAGGAGAGGAGAGGAGAGGAGAGGAGAGGAGAGGAGAGGAGAGGAGAGGGGAAGAGAAGAGAAGAGAAGAGAAGAGAAGAGAAGAGAAGAGAGGAGAGGAGAGGAGAGGAGGGGAGGAGAGGGGAGGGGAGGAGAGGAGAGGAGAGGGGAGAAGAGGAGAGGAGAGGAGAGGAGAGGAGAGGAGAGGAGAGGAGAGGAGAGGAGAGGAGAGGAGAGGAGAGGAGAGGAGAGGAGAGGAGAGAGAAAAGGGAGAGGAGAGAGGAGTGAGGAAAGAGAAGAGGAGAGAAAGGAGAAAATGGGAGAGAGAGAAGAGAGAGTGAAGAAAGAAAGGAGAGGAGAGAGGAGAGTGAGAGCAGAGAGAGGAGAGGAGAGAGGAGAAAGATGATAGACAGAGAGAGAGAGGAGAGGAGAGGAGAGGAGAGGAGAGGAGAGGAGAGGAGAGGAGAGGAGAGGAGAGGAGAGGAGAGGAGAGGAGAGGAGAGGAAAGGAGAGGAGAAGAGAAGAGAAGAGAAGAAAATAAAAGAAAGGAGAGGAGAGGAGAGGAGAAAGAGAGGAGAAAGAGGAGAGAAGAGAAAGAGAAGAGAGGAGAGAGAAGAGAGGGGAGAGAGGATAGAAAGCGTAGCATGGGCAATATTCACAGCTGCAGCATCCGCAGTAGCATCACTCTGCCCCTCTGAATGGGCTGACCTGCCCATGACCATCCCAGGATAGCAGTGTCATTGGCCCTGGGCTGAGGGGGCTACTGGAGGTAGAGAACTATGTCACAGCAATTAGCAGCTGCTGAACAACCCTGGAGTGAACGAACGCCGTTATTAGCGTAGACGTCATAATCTACTGAGCTCAGTCACTTCAGATACAGCCTACTCTCAGTTTAATATTCACAAGAGCAATGAAATGCAGTAAGGGAATAATTTGAGAAGGAGGGAATAAGGAGAGAAAATATACAGAAAGCATACAAAGAGGTTACGAGCAAACACACCCCATGTTGTAGTGATTGGTATAGATATAAGGTGCGCATCATGAATTCCAATGGCATTCCATTCCACATCACATAAGAGTTCAATTACAAAGAGTTTTGCGCGATAATCTGACTGGGGAGAAATAGATTTTTCTGCGCTGGCCACAGTGAACCCAGTCCCACCAATGCCTGCTCACACACATAGGGGAAAATCAATGCCTGCTCACACACATAGGGGAAAATCAATGCCTGCTCACACACATAGGGGAAAATCAAGGCCTGCTCACACACATAGGGGAAAATCAAGGCCTGCTCACACACATAGGGGAAAATCAATGCCTGCTCACACACATAGGGGAAAATCAAGGCCTGCTCACACACATAGGGGAAAATCAAGGCCTGCTCACACACATAGGGGAAAATCAAGGCCTGCTCACACACATAGGGGAAAATCAATGCCTGCTCACACACATAGGGGAAAATCAATGCCTGCTCACACACATAGGGGAAAATCAAGGCCTGCTCACACACATAGGGGAAAATCAAGGCCTGCTCACACACATAGGGGAAATTCAAGGCCTGCTCACACACATAGGGGAAAATCAAGGCCTGCTCACACATATAGGGGAAAATCAAGGCCTGCTCACACACATAGGGGAAAATCAAGGCCTGCTCACACACATAGGGGAAAATCAAGGCCTGCTCACACACATAGGGGAAAATCAAGGCCTGCTCACACACATAGGGGAAAATCAATGCCTGCTCACACACATAGGGGAAAATCAAGGCCTGCTCACACACATAGGGGAAAATCAATGCCTGCTCACACACATAGGGGAAAATCAAGGCCTGCTCACACACATAGGGGAAAATCAAGGCCTGCTCACACACATAGGGGAAAATCAAGGCCTGCTTACACACATAGGGGAAAATCAAGGCCTGCTCACACACATAGGGGAAAATCAAGGCCTGCTCACACACATAGGGGAAAATCAATGCCTGCTCACACACATAGGGGAAAATCAATGCCTGCTCACACACATAGGGGAAAATCAAGGCCTGCCATTAAGTATTCTGCTGCACATCAATCTGTTGATTAGTAACCAGGATTGATTATATGGCTTTAATTATGTCAGCCATGGCACAGATAAAGACCTGCCCACCCTTTCAGTCATCCACTAAACAGACAGTATTTGTCCCTTGTTTGTGGCTGGTTTGACATAATGTTTTGTATGTATAATCATTCCCTGAATCCCTGAATCAGAGATCTGCAACTTTTTCTTTGTTTAATGAATATTTACTATTCACTGTAGTACAAAGATGGATCAGCAGTATGAAATGAATGGGAAGATACGAATGCATTCATTTGACATTTCCTCGTACTCCATCAGTTCATTAGAAAAGATCTCAATAACGGCTGAATTGGATTCTTGCAATTCCCTGCTGTTCACCTTTTGTATCTGAAATCAATCAGCTTCCATTCTTATGAAAACCTTTAGAAAGATAATTGTTTTAGCCACGAAGGCTTAAGTCCCATCATCTACTGTAGAAAACGGTGTGCAGTGTTTCCAGTGCAGTGAATGGCAGGCTTGGACATTGCATATCCAGGTGACACATGGCACCATTAAGCCACTTCTAATCAAATCACAGCCAACAGGCTGGCTTTTTAGCAGTGGCCTCAGAGTAGAGTGGGAGCTGCACAAAATGTGGGTGGCAGCAGCAGTATAGAACAACCTATCCTGTTGCAGGTAAAAGCTCAACAATCTCCCATGCAAGGTATTAGAGATGGGGGCCAGTATATAGGGCCAGTATATAGGGCCAGTATATAGGGCATATACGTTCCTGGCTGGTTAGGACTGCTCTGTAATTGAGCTCTTTTTAACACTTTAATAATGTCCCTTTCATTCATTGAAGTCGTACCATCGCTTATCTATTTGTCGGACCACTGTATCTTCTCCAGCTCATCAATAATGTTACATGAAGGGCCCCTTCTGGAAGAGAAATCAGACACAATCCTCCTCTGTGTCTTTTCATCAACCCTTTGAAAAGCATTTTACACAGCACATACAGTGGCTATTATGAGTATTACCCCCCCTCTGATTGTGTTCACATGTTGTGGCATTACAAAGTGGGATTGAAATGAATTAGTTGTGATTTTGGGGGGTCATTGATCTACTATTTAATATCAAAATGGAAGAAACAAAAAGTTTACATGTATGAAAAATAACAATTGTTAAGATACGTTTTCACGCCCTGAGTCAATCCAAGTTTTTTTTTAAAACAACCTTTGGCAGTGACTACAGCTGTGAGTGTTTTGGAGTAAGTCTCTAAGCGCTTTGCACACCATGAATTGTGCAATAGTTACCCATTATTCTTTTCAAAAGTCTTGAAGCTCTGTGAAGGTGTTGGGGATCATGGACAGACAGCAATGTTCAAGTCTTGCCATAGATTTTCAAGCATATTTAAGTCAAAACTGTAACTTGGCCACTCAGTTACATTCACTATCTTCTTGGTAAGCAACTCCAATGTAGATTTGTTCTTGTGTTGTAGGTTATTGTCCTGCTGAAAGGTGAAGTCATCTCCCAGTGTCTGGTGGAAAGCAGACTGCAGGTTTTCCTCAAGGATTGTGTCTATGCTTAGCTCCTTCCAGTTCAATTGTTATCCCCATAAAAAAACTCCAGTCTTTGCCGACGTCAAGCATACCTGTACCCTGACGCAGCCACGACTATGCTCATCAGTTACTGACTGAGGTGTTGTTTTTCAAATTGTATACATCACATGCCCCGAATACAACAGGTGAAACAACCTTACAGGGAAATGCTTACTTACCAAGCCCTTAACCAACAATGCTTTAAGACGTTGAGAAGAAAAACGTGTTGAGTAAGAAAATAGATAAGTAAAAAAATACATGTAGAAAATAGGAGTAACAAATAATTAAACAGCAGCAGCAAAATAACAATAGCGAGACGACATACATGGTGCAGCGGCACAGAGCCAATGGATTTGCCCCAAACATAAGACTTTGCATTTAGGCCAAAAAGGGTATTTCTTTGCTGTGTTTTTTTCTGCAGTTACTTTAGTGCCTTGTTGAATACAGGATTCATGTTTTGGAAAATGTGTATTCTGTATAATTGTATTCTTCTTTTCACTCTATCGTAGAGTCACTGCAATTTTGTTGATCCATCCTCAGTTCTCTCCCATCACAGCCGCTAAACACTGTAGCTGTTTTTAAAATCACCAATGGCCTCATGGTAACATCCCTGAACAGTTTCCTTCCTGTCCTGAAGCTCAGTTCAGGACGACTGTATCTTTGATGTGTCTGGGTGGTTTAATGCATAATGCACTGCATAAACTATAAACTAGAGCATGCTTAAAGAGCTATTCAATATCTGATTTGTTATTGTTACCCATCTACTAATCACTGCCTTTCTCTATGAGGCTTTCCAAAAGTTAGTGGGGTTTACTTTAACCATTGAGACACTGTGCTCATTAGCTCATCAGGAAGCTTTGGATATTAAATAGTAATGGATGGACAGACAGAAAGAGAGAGAGAGAGAGAGAGAGAGAGCGAGAGAGAGAGAGAGAAGAGGAGGAGAGAGAAGGTGTTTGAGAATTATTCCTTGTGAAAGTTCCTACTGTAAGCCATCTCCCTGTTGGGGCTGGAGAACTGGAGTGGAGCTGAACAGATTGTTCCCCTGTTCCTCAGTGACCCTAGAGTCAGCCAAGAAGGAGAAGACACAGCCAAAGACACAACAGATGGAGAGGCTTACAATGGACACGTAAAAGTTGAGAAAGAAATACTCATCTTGTGTCTGAGTCAAGCCCACTATCAAGCCCACTATCATCACTATTCTGCCTCTAGGATGTTGTGTCTGAAAGAGAGAAGAGTCAAGCCCACTATCATCACTATACTGCGTCTAGGATGTTGTGTCTGAAAGAGAGAAGAGTCAAGCACACTATCACTATTCTGCCTCTAGGATGTTGTGTCTGAAAGAGAGAAGAGTCAAGCCCACTATCATCACTATACTGCCTCTAGGATGTTGTGTCTGAAAGAGAGAAGAGTCAAGCCCACTATCATCACTATTCTGCCTCTAGGATGTTGTGTCTGAAAGAGAGAAGAGTCAAGCCCACTATCATCACTATTCTGCCTCTAGGATGTTGTGTCTGAAAGAGAGAAGAGTCAAGCACACTATCACTGCTATACTGCCCCTAGCATTGCGCTTCATCCAATCCACGGATAAAGCTCTGATTGCAAATGCAATGGATGATAACCCAATTTGTTTCCTTTTCTAAATGACCTAGTGTATAGCTCTGCATGTTCCTGCATGTGTAGCTAAGTGACCATGTTTGTTTTCTCTACTGGAGGAAGACAAACATAGGCAACAGACATTTATTACCCTTGATCCAGGAATCTTTTTAGCCATGACTTTCCCATATAGAAGCGGCATATGTCTCATGGCTATGTCATACTTATTTAGTTCACTAGTTCACCAACAATGAAACCTGCTGACCAATGGTATTGATGATTATTGTACATGTGTCACACCCTGACCATGTTTTGCTTTGTATGTTTCTATGTTTTGGTTGGTCAGGGTGTGAGCTGAGTGGGCATTCTATGTTACATGTCTAGTTTGTCTAGTTCTATGTTTGGCCTGATATGGTTCTCAATCAGAGGCAGGTGTTAGTCATTGTCTCTGATTGGGAACCATATTTAGGTAGCCTGTTTGGTGTTGGGTTTTGTGGGTGATTGTCCTTGTTCTGTCTCTGTGTTACTTTGCACCAGTATTAGGCTGTTTCGGTTTTCGTGTTACGTTTATTGTTTTTGTATTTGATTCGTGTTTACCTTGTTTTATTAAACATGAATCTCAATAGCCACGCCGCATTTTGGTCTGACTCTCCTTCACATACAGAAAACCGTGACAGAATCACCCACCACAACAGGACCAAGCGGCGTGGTAACGGGCAACAGCGGCGCAAAGAGGAATGGACTTGGGACGATGTGTTGGACGGCAAGGGTTGCTACACATGGGAGGAGATCCTGGCGGGAAAGGATCGCCTCCCATGGGAACAGGTGGAGGCAGCTAGGAGAGCAGAGGCAGCCGGAGAGAGGAGCCGGCGATATGAGGGAACACTGCTGGCAAGGAAGCCCGAGAGGCAGCCCCAAACATTTCTTGGGGGGGGCTCACAGGGAGTATGGCTACGCCAGGTAGGAGACCTGTGCAATCTTCCTGTGCTTTCCTGGGGGGCGAGAGAGACCGGGCAGGCACCGTGTTATGCTGTGGTGCGCACGGTGTCTCCAGTGCGGGTGCATAGCCCGGTGCGGTACATTCCAGCTCCGCGTATCGGCCGGGCTAGAGTGGGCATCGAGCCAAGTGCCTTGAAGCCGGCTCTACGCATCTGGTCTCCAGTGCGTCTCCTTGGGCCGGCTTACATGGCACCAGCCTTGCGCTCGGTGTCCCCGGTTCGCCTGCATAGCCCAGTGCGGGCTATTCCACCTCGCCGCACTGGCAGGGCGACCGGGACCATTCAACCGGGTAAGGTTGGGCAGGCTCGGTGCTCCAGAGCTCCAGTGCGCCTGCACGGTCCGGTCTATCCGTCACCACCTCCACGCACCAGCCCTCCGGTGGCAGCTCCCCGCACCAGGCTGTCTCTCCGGCGCATCCTTACAGGTGCTCCTGCCTGTCCAGCGTTGCCGGAGCCTTCCTCCTCTCCAGCGCCGCCAGTGCCGCCCGACTGCCCGGCGCCGCCTGAGCCGCCCGTCTGCCCGGCGCCGCCTGAGCCGCCCGTCTGCCCGGCGCCGCCTGAGCCGCCCGTCTGCCCGGCGCCGCCTGAGCCGCCCGTCTGCCCGGCGCCGCCTGAGCCGCCCGTCTGCCCGGCGCCGCCTGAGCCGCCCGTCTGCCCGGCGCCGCCTGAGCCGCCCGTCTGCCCGGGGCCGCCAGTCTGCAAGGGGCCGCCAGTGCCGCCAGTCTGCCAGGGGCCGCCTGTGCCGCCAGTCAGCCAGGGGCCGCCAGTGCCGCCAGTCAGCCAGGGGCCGCCAGTGCCGCCAGTCAGCCAGGGGCCGCCAGTGTCGCCAGTCAGCCAGGGGCCGCCAGTGCCGCCAGTCAGCCAGGGGCCGCCAGTGCCGCCAGTCAGCCAGGGGCCGCCAGTGCCACCAGTCAGCCAGGGGCCGCCAGAGCCCCTCAGCCCAGAGGCGCCAGAGCCCCTGCCACTCAGCCCAGAGCCCCTGCCCCTCAGCCCAGAGCCCCTGCCCCTCAGCCCAGAGCTGCCGCCCATCTGTCCCGAGCTGCCGCCCATCTGTCCCGAGCTGCCGCCCCTCTGTCCCGAGCTGCCGCCCCTCTGTCCCGAGCTGCCGCCCCTCTGTCCCGAGCTGCCGCCCCTCTGTCCCGAGCTGCCGCCCCTCTGTCCCGAGCTGCCCCTCTGTCCATTGAGAAGGGTCGCCGTGGTTAGGAGGCCACGGAAGCAGACAATAAAGCGGACTAAGACTATGGTGAAGTGGGGGCCACGTCCAGCACCAGAGCCGTCACCGCGGACAGATGCCCACCCAGACCCTCCCCAATAGGTTCAGGTTTTGCGGCCGGAGTCCGCACCTTGGGGGGGAGGGGTACTGTCACACCCTGACCATGTTTTGCTTTGTATGTTTCTATGTTTTGGTTGGTCAGGGTGTGAGCTGAGTGGGCATTCTATGTTACATGTCTAGTTTGTCTAGTTCTATGTTTGGCCTGATATGGTTCTCAATCAGAGGCAGGTGTTCGTCATTGTCTCTGATTGGGAACCATATTTAGGTAGCCTGTTTGGTGTTGGGTTTTGTGGGTGATTGTCCTTGTTCCTGTCTGTGTTACTTTGCACCAGTATTAGGCTGTTTCGGTTTTCGTGTTACGTTTATTGTTTTGTATTTGATTCGTGTTTACCTTGTTTTATTAAACATGGATCGCAATAGCCACGCCGCATTTAGGTCTGACTCTCCTTCACATACAGAAAACCGTGACAACATGTTAATTAGCCATTTGGCATTGTGCAGCATCTGTTTAGAACAGTATTTCCTAACAACAGGTGGACTATTCCAAAGCAAGGCTGTACAAAGGAGTCTAAATGCATTCTATAGAACTCCACACAAATACACTGTAGGAGCCTGCTGTAGACGATGGTGTGAAACTGTGGGGTCAGAATCAAGGCTGCGTGGGTGTACAACAATGCCCTATCGCAGGTTCAGAGAGGAATGCCTGGTGAAAGATTTTCCCTGAGACGGAACACCTTTAATTGACAGCCTTTCTGTAGACCTCCTGTGGTACCTCTAGCCACCATATTTATAGGCTGTAATGACAGACTTCCATTTGCCAGGGATCATTGTTGCAGAGCTGGAGATGCTAACTTTGTGGCCTGCAATTTTAGGTGTCATACTGTGCCATATCTCCAGCGTCAGATGAAGGGGAAACGGCCAGGCTGCTGCTGTGGCTATGCTGTGTCTGACCGACAGCCAGTCAACACAGAACCCAGCCTCCATCTTGGTGTCAGATTTAAAAGGTTGCAGATCATCAGGATGACTTGTGGCGTTATTATTGATGTAATGATAGTGTCATGATATAATGCATCTTTTAATTAAAGAACGAATACAGTAGAAAAGGCTCTTCTGTCAAGATTCAATATTCCCCTTTATTGCAAATGTCAACATAATTAAAACTGACAAAGAGGGAATAGCTTACATAACATAGACATAGAATAAATAACTCATGGATTTTAATAATACGATTATTAATATAAACTCAGCAAAAAAGAAACGTCCTCTCACTGTCAACTGTGTTTATTTTCAGCAAACTGTGTAAATATTTGTATGAACATAACATGACTCAACAACTGAGACATAAACTGAACAAGGTCCACAGACATGTGACTAACAGAAATGGAATAGTGTGTCCCTGAACAAAGGGGGGGGGGGGGGGGGTCAAAATGAAAAGTAATAGTCAGTATCTGGTGTGGTCACCAGCTGCATTAAGTACTGCAGTGCATCTCCGCCTCATGGACTGCACCAGATTTGCCAGTTCTTGCTGTGAAATGTTACCCCACTCTTCCACCAAGGCGCCTACAAATTCCCGGACATTTCTGAGGGGAATGGCCCTAGCCTTCACCCTCCGATCCAACAGGTCCCAGACGTGCTCAATGGGATTGAGATTCGGGCTCTTCGCTGGCCATGGCAGAAGACTGACATTCCTGTTTCGCAGGAAATCACGCACATAACGAGCAGTATGGCTGGTGGCATTGTCATGCTGGAGGGTCATGTCAGGATGAGCCTGCAGGAAGGGTACCACATGAGGGAGGATGTCTTCCCTGTAATGCGCAGCATTGAGATTGCCTGCAATGACGACAAGCTCAGTCTGAGGATGCTGTGACACATCTCCCCAAACCATGACGGACCCTCCACCTCCAAATCGAACCCGCTCCAGAGTACAGGCCTCGGTGTAGCGATCATTCCTTCGACAATAAACGCGAATCCGACCATCACCCCTGGTGAGACAAAACCACGACTCGTCAGTGAAGAGCACTTTTTGCCAGTCCTGTCTGGTCCAGCAACGGTGAGTTTGTGTCCATAGGCGATGTTGTTGCCGGTGATGTCTGGTGAGGACCTGCCTCACAACAGGCCTACAAGCCCTCAGTCCAGCCTCTCTCAGCCTATTGAGGACAGTCTGAGCACTGATGGAGGGATTGTGCGTTCCTGGTGTAACTCGGGCAGTTGTTGTTGCCATCCTGTACCTGTCCCGCAGGTGTGATGTTCGGATGTACCGATTCTGTGCAGGTGTTGTTACACGTGGTCTGCCACTGCGAGGACGATCAGCTGTCCGTCCTGTCTCCCTGTAGCGCTGTCTTGGGCATCTCACAGTACAGACATCACAATTTATTGCCCTGGCCACATCTGCAGTCGTCATGTCTCTTTCCAGCATGCCTAACGCATGTTCACGCAGATGAGCAGGGACCCTGGGCCTCTTCCTTTGGTGTTTTTCAGAATCAGTAGAAAGGCCTCTTTAGTGTCCTAAGTTTTCATAACTGTGACCTTTATTGCCTACCGTCTGTAAGCTGTTAGTGTCTTAACGACCGTTCCACAGGTGCATGTTCATTAATTGTTTATGGTTTATTGAACAAGCATGGGAAACTGTGTTTAAACCCTTTACAATGAAGATCTGTGAAGTTATTTGGATTTTTACAAATTATCTTTGAAAGACAGGGTCCTGAAAAAGGGACATTTCTTTTTTTGCTGAGTTTATTTCACAAATGATCAAGCTCATTATAAGATCACAATAATCACTTGATGAAATAAATTTGAACTGATGATCCCTAATCTAACTAAGAATTCCACAGAAACATTTTGCCTCAGCAAATTCTCTCAGAGGTCCAGATTTAGCTCATTCAATTGACACATAGTCCGGTGAGCATAATGCAAGTTGTGCACATGAAACAATAAGTTGCCCTCCAAATGTTTATCTTCCACACAATGGCCGGCGCCCACCCAGTCTCCGCCACAAGACAGGCCAATTAAATGCTAAGTAACCTCTCTCTTTTGGGGGTTTGATTATTATGTACTGCAATCTTACAAAGCATGCTTCAAAACTGGATTTGCACATGTAAAAGTTAATTATAAAGGCCTGCATAAAATATTAATGTGAATAAATGTATTGAGCGGATGGTTAAAAGTATGACTATGTTCCAGGCAGTGGCAGCTCAAAGAGGAGTCATGTCTCAGCACTTTGGTGGTGATTTATCTTTACATAAACAACTTCCCCCACAACTTGTCCTGGTTTAAAGTCTCGTCCTGCTCAAAGGCTAATTCCAAATGACAACCACATTTCAATTATTATGTATAGAACCATGTCAGAACAGCAGCAGGTAACGGTGATATATGTGGTAGAGGTGGTAGAGGTGGTAGAGGTGGGGTTAGGTGGTAGAGGTAGTTCAGGTTGTAGTGGTGGTAGAAGTGGTAGAGGTGGGGTTAGGTGGTAGAGGTAGTAGAGGTGGTAGAGGTAGTAGAGGTGGTAGAGGTAGTTCAGGTTGTAGTGGTGGTAGAGGTGGGGTTAGGTGGTAGAGGTGGTAGAGGTAGTAGAGGTAGTAGAGGTGGTGGAGGTAGTTCAGGTTGTAGTGGTGGTAGAAGTGGTAGAGGTGGGGTTAGGTGGTAGAGGTAGTAGAGGTGGTAGAGGTAGTAGAGGTGGTAGAGGTAGTTCAGGTTGTAGTGGTGGTAGAGGTGATAGAGGTGGTAGAGGTAGTAGAGGTGGTAGAGGTAGTAGAGGTGGTAGAGGTAGTTCAGGTTGTAGTGGTGGTAGAGGTGGGGTTAGGTGGTAGAGGTGGTAGAGGTAGTATAGATAGTAGAGGTGGTGGAGGTAGTTCAGGTTGTAGTGGTGGTAGAAGTGGTAGAGGTGGGGTTAGGTGGTAGAGGTAGTAGAGGTGGTAGAGGTAGTAGAGGTGGTAGAGGTAGTTCAGGTTGTAGTGGTGGTAGAGGTGATAGAGGTAGTAGAGGTGGTAGAGGTAGTTCAGGTTGTAGTGGTGGTAGAAGTGGTAGAGGTGGGGTTAGGTGGTAGAGGTGGTAGAGGTAGTAGAGGTGGTAGAGGTAGAAGAGGTGGTAGAGGTAGTTCAGGTTGTAGAGGTGGGGTTAGGTGGTAGAGGTGGTAGAGTTGGGGTTAGGTGGTAGAGGTGGTAGAGGTGGGGTTAAGTGGTCGAGGTGCGGTTATGTGGTAGAGGTGGTAGAGGTTGTAGAGATGGTAGAGGTGGGGTTAGGTGGTAGAGGTGGTAGAGGTGGGGTTAGGTGGTAGCGGTGGTAGAGGTGGTGTTAGGTGGTAGAGGTGGGGTTGGGTGGTAGAGGTGGGGTTAGGTGGTAGAGGTTGTAGAGATGGTAGAGGTGGGGTTAGGTGGTAGAGGTGGGGTTAGGTGGTAGAGACGGGGTTAGGTGGTCGAGGTGGGGTTAGGTGGTAGAGGTTGCAGAGATGGTAGAGGTGGGGTTAGGTGGTAGAAGTGGGGTTAGGTGGTAGAGGAGGGGTTAGGTGGTAGAGGTATGGTTAGGTGGTAGAGGTTGGGTTAGGTGGTATAGGTGGGGTTAGGTGGTAGAGGAGGGGTTAGGTGGTATAGGTGTGGTTAGGTGGTAGAGGTTGGGTTAGGTGGTATAGGTGGGGTTAGGTGGTAGAGGTGGGGTTAGGTGGTAGAAGTGGGGTTAGGTGGTAGAAGTGGGGTTAGGTGGTAGAGGTGGGGTTAGGTGGTAGAGGTGGTATAGGTGGGGTTAGCTGGTAGAGGAGGGGTTAGGTGGTAGAGATGGTAGAGGGTCGGGTTAGGTGGTAGAGGAGGGGTTAGGTGGTAGAGGAGGGGTTAGGTGGTATAGGTGGGGTTAGCTGGTAGAGGTGGGGTTAGCTGGTAGAGGTGGGGTTAGGTGGTAGAGGTGGTATAGGTGGGGTTAGGTGGTATAGGTGGGGTTAGCTGGTAGAGGTGGGGTTAGCTGGTAGAGGTTGGGTAAGGTGGTAGAGGTGGAAGACGTGGTGTTAGGTGGTCGAGGTAATAGAGGAGGGGTTAGGTGGTATAGGTGGGGTTAGCTGGTATAGGTGGGGTTAGGTGGTAGAAGTGGGGTTAGGTGGTAGAGGAGGGGTTAGGTGGTATAGGTGGGGTTAGCTGGTAGAGGTGGGGTTAGGTGGTAGAGATGGGGTTAGGTGGTCGAGGTGGGGTTAGGTGGTAGAGGTTGTAGAGATGGTAGAGGTGGGGTTAGGTGGTAGAAGTGGGGTTAGGTGGTAGAGGAGGGGTTAGGTGGTATAGGTGGGGTTAGGTGGTAGAGGTGGGGTTAGGTGGTAGAGATGGGGTTAGGTGGTCGAGGTGGGGTTAGGTGGTAGAGGTTGTAGAGATGGTAGAGGTGGAGTTAGGTGGTAGAAGTGGGGTTAGGTGGTCGAGGTGGGGTTAGGTGGTAGAGGTTGTAGAGATGGTAGAGGTGGGGTTAGGTGGTAGAAGTGGGGTTAGGTGGTAGAGGAGGGGTTAGGTGGTATAGGTGGGGTTAGGTGGTAGAGGTGGGGTTAGGTGGTAGAAGTGGGGTTAGGTGGTAGAGGAGTTGTTAGGTGGTATAGGTGGGGTTAGCTGGTAGAGGTGGGGTTAGGTGGTAGAGATGGTAGAGTTTCGGGTTAGGTGGTAGAGGAGGGGTTAGGTGGTATAGGTGGGGTTAGCTGGTAGAGGTGGGGTTAGGTGGTAGAGGTGGGGTTAGGTGGTAGAGGAGGGGTTAGCTGGTAGAGGTGGGGTTAGGTGGTTGAGGTGGTATAGGTGGGGTTAGCTGGTAGAGGTGGGGTTCGTGGTAGAGGTGGTGTTAGGTGGTCGAGGTGATAGAGGTGGGGTTAGGTGGTAGAGGTTGTATCGATGGGGTTAGGTGGTAGAGGTGGGGGTAAGGTGGAGTTAGGTGGTAGAGGTGGGGTTAGGTGGTAGAGGTGGTAGAGACGGGGTTAGGTGGTAGAGGTGGTAGAGGTGGGGTTAGTTGGCAGAGGTGGTAGAGGTGGTACAGATGGTCTTGGTGCTATAGGTGGTAGAGGTTGTATAGGTGGTAGTGGTGGTAGAGGTGGTAGAGTTGGGGATAGGTGGGGATAGGTGATAGAGTTGGGGATAGGTGGTAGAGGTGGTAGTGGTGGTAGATGTGGTAGAGGTGGGGTTAGGTGGAAGAGGAGGTAGTGGTGGTAGATGTAGTAGAGGTGGTAGAGGTGGAGTTAGGTGGTAGAGGTGGGGTTAGGTGGTTGAGGAGGGGTTAGGTGGTAGAGGTGGGGTTAGCTGATAGAGGTGGTAGAGGTGGGGTTAGGTGGTAGAGGAGGGGTTAGGTGGTAGAGGTGGGGTTATGTGGTAGAGGTTGTAGAGATGGTAGAGGTGGGGTTAGGTGGTAGAAGTGGGGTTAGGTGGTAGAGGAGGGGTTAGGTGGTATAGGTGGGGATAGGTGGTAGAGGTGGGGTTAGGTGGTAGAAGTGGGGTTAGGTGGTAGAGGAGTTGTTAGGTGGTATAGGTGGGGTTAGCTGGTAGAGGTGGGGTTAGGTGGTAGAGATGGTAGAGTTTCGGGTTAGGTGGTAGAGGAGGGGTTAGGTGGTATAGGTGGGGTTAGCTGGTAGAGGTGGGGTTAGGTGGTAGAGGTGGGGTTAGGTGGTAGAGGAGGGGTTAGCTGGTAGAGGTGGGGTTAGGTGGTTGAGGTGGTATAGGTGGGGTTAGTTGGTAGAGGTGGGGTTCGGTGGTAGAGGTGGTGTTAGGTGGTCGAGGTGATAGAGGTGGGGTTAGGTGGTAGATGGGGTTAGGTGGTAGAGGTGGGGGTAAGGTGGAGTTAGGTGGTAGAGGTGGGGTTAGGTGGTAGAGGTGGTAGAGACGGGGTTAGGTGGTAGAGGTGGTAGAGGTGGGGTTAGTTGGCAGAGGTGGTAGAGGTGGTACAGATGGTCTTGGTGCTATAGGTGGTAGAGGTTGTATAGGTGGTAGTGGTGGTAGAGGTGGTAGAGTTGGGGATAGGTGGGGATAGGTGATAGAGTTGGGGATAGGTGGTAGAGGTGGTAGTGGTGGTAGATGTGGTAGAGGTGGGGTTAGGTTGTAGAGGTGGTAGAGGTGGGTTTAGGTGGTAGAGGAGGTAGTGGTGGTAGATGTAGTAGAGGTGGTAGAGGTGGAGTTAGGTGGTAGAGGTGGGGTTAGGTGGTTGAGGAGGGGTTAGGTGGTAGAGGTGGGGTTAGCTGATAGAGGTGGTAGAGGTGGGGTTAGGTGGTAGAGGAGGGGTTAGGTGGTAGAGGTGGGGTTATGTGGTAGAGGTGGGGTTAGGTGGTAGAGGTGGGGTTAGGTGGTAGAGGAGGGGTTAGGTGGTAGAGGTGGTAGAGGTGGGGTTAGGTGGTAGAGGTGGTAGAGGTGGTAGAGGAGGGGTTAGTAGGTGGTAGAGGTGGTAGAGGTGGGGTTAGGTGGTAGAGGAGGGGTTAGGTGGTAGAGGTGGGGTTAGGTGGTAGAGGAGGGGTTAGGTGGTAGATGTGGGGTTAGGTGGTAGAGGAGGGGTTAGGTGGTAGAGGAGGGGTTAGGTGGTAGAGGAGGGGTTAGGTGGTGAGTTTATTTCACAAATGATCAAGCTCATTATAAGATCACAATAATCACTTGATGAAATAAATTTGAACTGATGATCCCTAATCTAACTAAGAATTCCACAGAAACATTTTGCCTCAGCAAATTCTCTCAGAGGTCCAGATTTAGCTCATTCAATTGACACATAGTCCGGTGAGCATAATGCAAGTTGTGCACATGAAACAATAAGTTGCCCTCCAAATGTTTATCTTCCACACAATGGCCGGCGCCCACCCAGTCTCCGCCACAAGACAGGCCAATTAAATGCTAAGTAACCTCTCTCTTTTGGGGGTTTGATTATTATGTACTGCAATCTTACAAAGCATGCTTCAAAACTGGATTTGCACATGTAAAAGTTAATTATAAAGGCCTGCATAAAATATTAATGTGAATAAATGTATTGAGCGGATGGTTAAAAGTATGACTATGTTCCAGGCAGTGGCAGCTCAAAGAGGAGTCATGTCTCAGCACTTTGGTGGTGATTTATCTTTACATAAACAACTTCCCCCACAACTTGTCCTGGTTTAAAGTCTCGTCCTGCTCAAAGGCTAATTCCAAATGACAACCACATTTCAATTATTATGTATAGAACCATGTCAGAACAGCAGCAGGTAACGGTGATATATGTGGTAGAGGTGGTAGAGGTGGTAGAGGTGGGGTTAGGTGGTAGAGGTAGTTCAGGTTGTAGTGGTGGTAGAAGTGGTAGAGGTGGGGTTAGGTGGTAGAGGTAGTAGAGGTGGTAGAGGTAGTAGAGGTGGTAGAGGTAGTTCAGGTTGTAGTGGTGGTAGAGGTGGGGTTAGGTGGTAGAGGTGGTAGAGGTAGTAGAGGTAGTAGAGGTGGTGGAGGTAGTTCAGGTTGTAGTGGTGGTAGAAGTGGTAGAGGTGGGGTTAGGTGGTAGAGGTAGTAGAGGTGGTAGAGGTAGTAGAGGTGGTAGAGGTAGTTCAGGTTGTAGTGGTGGTAGAGGTGATAGAGGTGGTAGAGGTAGTAGAGGTGGTAGAGGTAGTAGAGGTGGTAGAGGTAGTTCAGGTTGTAGTGGTGGTAGAGGTGGGGTTAGGTGGTAGAGGTGGTAGAGGTAGTATAGATAGTAGAGGTGGTGGAGGTAGTTCAGGTTGTAGTGGTGGTAGAAGTGGTAGAGGTGGGGTTAGGTGGTAGAGGTAGTAGAGGTGGTAGAGGTAGTAGAGGTGGTAGAGGTAGTTCAGGTTGTAGTGGTGGTAGAGGTGATAGAGGTAGTAGAGGTGGTAGAGGTAGTTCAGGTTGTAGTGGTGGTAGAAGTGGTAGAGGTGGGGTTAGGTGGTAGAGGTGGTAGAGGTAGTAGAGGTGGTAGAGGTAGAAGAGGTGGTAGAGGTAGTTCAGGTTGTAGAGGTGGGGTTAGGTGGTAGAGGTGGTAGAGTTGGGGTTAGGTGGTAGAGGTGGTAGAGGTGGGGTTAAGTGGTCGAGGTGCGGTTATGTGGTAGAGGTGGTAGAGGTTGTAGAGATGGTAGAGGTGGGGTTAGGTGGTAGAGGTGGTAGAGGTGGGGTTAGGTGGTAGCGGTGGTAGAGGTGGTGTTAGGTGGTAGAGGTGGGGTTGGGTGGTAGAGGTGGGGTTAGGTGGTAGAGGTTGTAGAGATGGTAGAGGTGGGGTTAGGTGGTAGAGGTGGGGTTAGGTGGTAGAGACGGGGTTAGGTGGTCGAGGTGGGGTTAGGTGGTAGAGGTTGCAGAGATGGTAGAGGTGGGGTTAGGTGGTAGAAGTGGGGTTAGGTGGTAGAGGAGGGGTTAGGTGGTAGAGGTATGGTTAGGTGGTAGAGGTTGGGTTAGGTGGTATAGGTGGGGTTAGGTGGTAGAGGAGGGGTTAGGTGGTATAGGTGTGGTTAGGTGGTAGAGGTTGGGTTAGGTGGTATAGGTGGGGTTAGGTGGTAGAGGTGGGGTTAGGTGGTAGAAGTGGGGTTAGGTGGTAGAAGTGGGGTTAGGTGGTAGAGGTGGGGTTAGGTGGTAGAGGTGGTATAGGTGGGGTTAGCTGGTAGAGGAGGGGTTAGGTGGTAGAGATGGTAGAGGGTCGGGTTAGGTGGTAGAGGAGGGGTTAGGTGGTAGAGGAGGGGTTAGGTGGTATAGGTGGGGTTAGCTGGTAGAGGTGGGGTTAGCTGGTAGAGGTGGGGTTAGGTGGTAGAGGTGGTATAGGTGGGGTTAGGTGGTATAGGTGGGGTTAGCTGGTAGAGGTGGGGTTAGCTGGTAGAGGTTGGGTAAGGTGGTAGAGGTGGAAGACGTGGTGTTAGGTGGTCGAGGTAATAGAGGAGGGGTTAGGTGGTATAGGTGGGGTTAGCTGGTATAGGTGGGGTTAGGTGGTAGAAGTGGGGTTAGGTGGTAGAGGAGGGGTTAGGTGGTATAGGTGGGGTTAGCTGGTAGAGGTGGGGTTAGGTGGTAGAGATGGGGTTAGGTGGTCGAGGTGGGGTTAGGTGGTAGAGGTTGTAGAGATGGTAGAGGTGGGGTTAGGTGGTAGAAGTGGGGTTAGGTGGTAGAGGAGGGGTTAGGTGGTATAGGTGGGGTTAGGTGGTAGAGGTGGGGTTAGGTGGTAGAGATGGGGTTAGGTGGTCGAGGTGGGGTTAGGTGGTAGAGGTTGTAGAGATGGTAGAGGTGGAGTTAGGTGGTAGAAGTGGGGTTAGGTGGTCGAGGTGGGGTTAGGTGGTAGAGGTTGTAGAGATGGTAGAGGTGGGGTTAGGTGGTAGAAGTGGGGTTAGGTGGTAGAGGAGGGGTTAGGTGGTATAGGTGGGGTTAGGTGGTAGAGGTGGGGTTAGGTGGTAGAAGTGGGGTTAGGTGGTAGAGGAGTTGTTAGGTGGTATAGGTGGGGTTAGCTGGTAGAGGTGGGGTTAGGTGGTAGAGATGGTAGAGTTTCGGGTTAGGTGGTAGAGGAGGGGTTAGGTGGTATAGGTGGGGTTAGCTGGTAGAGGTGGGGTTAGGTGGTAGAGGTGGGGTTAGGTGGTAGAGGAGGGGTTAGCTGGTAGAGGTGGGGTTAGGTGGTTGAGGTGGTATAGGTGGGGTTAGCTGGTAGAGGTGGGGTTCGTGGTAGAGGTGGTGTTAGGTGGTCGAGGTGATAGAGGTGGGGTTAGGTGGTAGAGGTTGTATCGATGGGGTTAGGTGGTAGAGGTGGGGGTAAGGTGGAGTTAGGTGGTAGAGGTGGGGTTAGGTGGTAGAGGTGGTAGAGACGGGGTTAGGTGGTAGAGGTGGTAGAGGTGGGGTTAGTTGGCAGAGGTGGTAGAGGTGGTACAGATGGTCTTGGTGCTATAGGTGGTAGAGGTTGTATAGGTGGTAGTGGTGGTAGAGGTGGTAGAGTTGGGGATAGGTGGGGATAGGTGATAGAGTTGGGGATAGGTGGTAGAGGTGGTAGTGGTGGTAGATGTGGTAGAGGTGGGGTTAGGTGGAAGAGGAGGTAGTGGTGGTAGATGTAGTAGAGGTGGTAGAGGTGGAGTTAGGTGGTAGAGGTGGGGTTAGGTGGTAGAGGAGGGGTTAGGTGGTAGAGGTGGGGTTAGCTGATAGAGGTGGTAGAGGTGGGGTTAGGTGGTAGAGGAGGGGTTAGGTGGTAGAGGTGGGGTTATGTGGTAGAGGTTGTAGAGATGGTAGAGGTGGGGTTAGGTGGTAGAAGTGGGGTTAGGTGGTAGAGGAGGGGTTAGGTGGTATAGGTGGGGATAGGTGGTAGAGGTGGGGTTAGGTGGTAGAAGTGGGGTTAGGTGGTAGAGGAGTTGTTAGGTGGTATAGGTGGGGTTAGCTGGTAGAGGTGGGGTTAGGTGGTAGAGATGGTAGAGTTTCGGGTTAGGTGGTAGAGGAGGGGTTAGGTGGTATAGGTGGGGTTAGCTGGTAGAGGTGGGGTTAGGTGGTAGAGGTGGGGTTAGGTGGTAGAGGAGGGGTTAGCTGGTAGAGGTGGGGTTAGGTGGTTGAGGTGGTATAGGTGGGGTTAGCTGGTAGAGGTGGGGTTCGGTGGTAGAGGTGGTGTTAGGTGGTCGAGGTGATAGAGGTGGGGTTAGGTGGTAGATGGGGTTAGGTGGTAGAGGTGGGGGTAAGGTGGAGTTAGGTGGTAGAGGTGGGGTTAGGTGGTAGAGGTGGTAGAGACGGGGTTAGGTGGTAGAGGTGGTAGAGGTGGGGTTAGTTGGCAGAGGTGGTAGAGGTGGTACAGATGGTCTTGGTGCTATAGGTGGTAGAGGTTGTATAGGTGGTAGTGGTGGTAGAGGTGGTAGAGTTGGGGATAGGTGGGGATAGGTGATAGAGTTGGGGATAGGTGGTAGAGGTGGTAGTGGTGGTAGATGTGGTAGAGGTGGGGTTAGGTTGTAGAGGTGGTAGAGGTGGGTTTAGGTGGTAGAGGAGGTAGTGGTGGTAGATGTAGTAGAGGTGGTAGAGGTGGAGTTAGGTGGTAGAGGTGGGGTTAGGTGGTTGAGGAGGGGTTAGGTGGTAGAGGTGGGGTTAGCTGATAGAGGTGGTAGAGGTGGGGTTAGGTGGTAGAGGAGGGGTTAGGTGGTAGAGGTGGGGTTATGTGGTAGAGGTGGGGTTAGGTGGTAGAGGTGGGGTTAGGTGGTAGAGGAGGGGTTAGGTGGTAGAGGTGGTAGAGGTGGGGTTAGGTGGTAGAGGTGGTAGAGGTGGTAGAGGAGGGGTTAGTAGGTGGTAGAGGTGGTAGAGGTGGGGTTAGGTGGTAGAGGAGGGGTTAGGTGGTAGAGGTGGGGTTAGGTGGTAGAGGAGGGGTTAGGTGGTAGATGTGGGGTTAGGTGGTAGAGGAGGGGTTAGGTGGTAGAGGAGGGGTTAGGTGGTAGAGGAGGGGTTAGGTGGTAGAGGAGGGGTTAGGTGGTAGAGGTGGTAGAGGTGGTAGAGGAGGGGTTAGTAGGTGGTAGAGGTGGTAGAGGTGGGGTTAGGTGGTAGAGGAGGGGTTAGGTGGTAGAGGTGGGGTTAGGTGGTAGAGGAGGGGTTAGGTAGTAGAGGTGGGGTTAGGTGGTAGAGGAGGGGTTAGGTGGTAGAGGAGGGGTTAGGTGGTAGAGGAGGGGTTAGGTGGTAGAGGAGGGGTTAGGTGGTAGAGGTGGGGTTATGTGGTAGAGGTGGGGTTAGGTGGTAGAGGTGGGGTTAGGTGGTAGAGGATGGGTTAGGTGGTAGAGGTAGTAGAGGAGGGGTTAGGTGGTAGAGGAGGGGTTAGGTGGTAGAGGTGGGGTTAGGTGGTAGAGGTGGTAGAGGTGGAGTTAGGTGGTCGAGGTGGGGTTAGGTGGTAGAGGTGGGGTTAGGTGGTAGAGGTTGTAGAGATGGTAGAAGTGGTAGAGTTGGTAGATGTGGTAGATGTGGGGTTAGGTGGTAGAGGTGGTAGAGGTGGGGTTAGGTGGTAGAGGTGGTAGAAGTGGTAAAGGTGGTATAGGTGGGGTTAGGTGGTAGAAGTGGTAGAGGTGGGGTTAGGTGGTAGAGGTGGTAGAGGTGGGGTTAGGTGGTAGAGGTGGTAGAAGTGGTAGAGGTGGTAGAAGTGGTAGAAGTGGTAGAGGTGGGGTTAGGTGGTAGAGGTGGTAGAGGTGGTAGAGGTGGTAGAGGTGGTAGTGGTGGTAGAGGTGGTAGAGGTGGGGTTAGGTGGTAGAGGTGGTAGAGGTGGTAGAAGTGGTAGAGCTGGGGTTAGGTGGTAGAGGTGGTAGAGGTGGGGTTGGGTGGTAGAGGTGGTAGAAGTGGTAGAGGTGGTAGAGGTGGTAGAGGTGGTAGAAGTGGTAGAGGTGGTAGAAGTGGTAGAGGTGGGGTTAGGTGGTAGAGGTGGCAGTGGTGGGGTTAGGTGGTAGAGGTGGTAGAGGTGGTAGAAGTGGTAGAGGTGGGGTTAGGTGGCAGAGGTGGTAGAGGTGGGGTTAGGTGGTAGAGGTGGTAGAGATGGTAGAAGTGGTAGAGGTGGTAGAAGTGGTAGAGGTGGGGTTAGGTGGTAGAGGTGGTAGAGGTGGGGTTAGGTCGTAGAGGTGGTAGAAGTGGTAGAAGTGGTAGAGGTGGTAGAGGTGGTAGAAGTGGTAGAGGTGGTAGAGGTGGTAGAGGTGGTAGAGGTGATAGAGGTGGTAGAGGTTGGGTTAGGTGGTAGAGGTGGTAGAAGTGGTAGAGGTGGTAGAAGTGGGGTTAGGTGGTAGAGGTGGTAGAGGTGGTAGAAGTGGTAGAGGTGGTAGAGGTGGGGTTAGGTGGTAGAGGTGGTAGAAGTGGTCGAAGTGGTAGAGGTGGTAGAGGTGGGGTTAGGTGGTAGAGGTGGTAGAAGTGGTAGAGGTGGTAGAAGTGGGGTTAGGTGGTAGAGGTGGTAGAGGTGGTAGAGGTGATAGAGGTGGTAGAGGTTGGGTTAGGTGGTAGAGGTGGTAGAAGTGGTAGAGGTGGTAGAAGTGGGGTTAGGTGGTAGAGGTGGTAGAGGTGGTAGAAGTGGTAGAGGTGGTAGAAGTGGTAGAGGTGGGGTTAGGTGGTAGAGGTGGCAGTGGTGGGGTTAGGTGGTAGAGGTGGTAGAGGTGGTAGAAGTGGTAGAGGTGGGGTTAGGTGGCAGAGGTGGTAGAGGTGGGGTTAGGTGGTAGAGGTGGTAGAGATGGTAGAAGTGGTAGAGGTGGTAGAAGTGGTAGAGGTGGGGTTAGGTGGTAGAGGTGGTAGAGGTGGGGTTAGGTCGTAGAGGTGGTAGAAGTGGTAGAAGTGGTAGAGGTGGTAGAGGTGGTAGAAGTGGTAGAGGTGGTAGAGGTGGTAGAGGTGGTAGAGGTGATAGAGGTGGTAGAGGTTGGGTTAGGTGGTAGAGGTGGTAGAAGTGGTAGAGGTGGTAGAAGTGGGGTTAGGTGGTAGAGGTGGTAGAGGTGGTAGAAGTGGTAGAGGTGGTAGAGGTGGGGTTAGGTGGTAGAGGTGGTAGAAGTGGTCGAAGTGGTAGAGGTGGTAGAGGTGGGGTTAGGTGGTAGAGGTGGTAGAAGTGGTAGAGGTGGTAGAAGTGGGGTTAGGTGGTAGAGGTGGTAGAAGTGGTAGAGGTGGTAGAGGTGGGGTTAGGTGGTAGAGGTGGTAGAAGTGGTCGAAGTGGTAGAGGTGGTAGAGCTGGTAGAGGTGGGGTTAGGTGGTAGAGGTGGTAGAAGTGGTAGAGGTGGTAGAGGTGGTAGAGGTGGTAGAGGTGATAGAGGTGGTAGAGGTTGGGTTAGGTGGTAGAGGTGGTAGAAGTGGTAGAGGTGGTAGAAGTGGGGTTAGGTGGTAGAGGTGGTAGAGGTGGTAGAAGTGGTAGAGGTGGTAGAGGTGGGGTTAGGTGGTAGAGGTGGTAGAGGTGGTAGAAGTGGTAGAGGTGGTAGAGGTGGGGTTAGGTGGTAGAGGTGGTAGAAGTGGTCGAAGTGGTAGAGGTGGTAGAGGTGGGGTTAGGTGGTAGAGGTGGTAGAAGTGGTAGAGGTGGTAGAAGTGGGGTTAGGTGGTAGAGGTGGTAGAGGTGGTAGAAGTGGTAGAGGTGGTAGAGGTGGGGTTAGGTGGTAGAGGTGGTAGAAGTGGTCGAAGTGGTAGAGGTGGTAGAGCTGGTAGAGGTGGGGTTAGGTGGTAGAGGTGGTAGAAGTGGTAGAGGTGGTAGAGGTGGGGTTAGGTGGTAGAGGTGGTAGAGGTGGTAGAAGTGGTAGAAGTGGTAGAGGTGGTAGAAGCGGTAGAGGGCTGCTCTGTCCCGGCACGCTACAGGGGCCGGCTGCCCATTGACACGCCATAAAAAGCATCTGGCGGAAACTAATTTCAACCTTGTGGTTATAGATGTCAACAATAAAACCCAAAGAGCTCCATTGAACATCATAAATTAGAATTTCAGCCGTGATCTTGCCCAGGCCTGTGCGCTCCCCTCCCTTTAAAAGTAAAGTCTTTATGATGAACAGGTTGACGGTGATAAATGGTCACAGCTAAGGTGAGCCTGCTACCACCTGGGGATTTGTGCCTCCATCTGTTTTCATTTAGACACCGTTTTGCTTGATATTGTTGGAGGGACTAGGAACCACCATAACAGTATAGGGTGCTGGACTGGTCTCCTGAGGACACAGAGGTTAACTTCTACTGTTTGGTTCAACACGAACTCAATGGCTATGTCTTCATATACAGTACCTTGGCATTGTTGGCTTCTTTACGCATTACTCCTGTATACAGTACTCCCGAATGCATTACTCCTGAATGTATTACTCCTCAATGCATTACTCCTGTATGAATGATGCATTACTCCTGTATGCATTACTCGTGTATACATTACTCCTGTATGAATTATGCATTACTCCTGTATGAATGATGCATTACTCCTGTATGCATTACTCGTGTATACATTACTCCTGTATGAATTATGCATTACTCCTGTATGAATTATGCATTACTCCTGTATAAAGTATGCATCACTCCGGTGTGCTGTATACATTACTCCTGTATGCAATACTCATGCATGCTATATGCATTACTCCTGTATGTTGTATGTGTAACAGTATAGACTTTACGTCCGTCCCCTCGCCCCGACCTGGGCGCGAACCAGGGACGCTCTGCACACGTCAACAGTCACCCTCGAAGCATCGTTACCCATTGCTCCACAAAAGCCCTGTATGCTGTATGCATTACTCCTGTATGCATTACTCCTGTATGCATTACTCATGTATGTTGTATGCATTACTCCTGTATAAAGTATACATTACTCATGTATGCATTACTCCTGTATGCATTACTTCTGTATGCATTACTCCTGAATGCATTACTCATGTATACTGTATGCATTACTCCTGTATAAAGTATGCATTACTCCTGTATGCATTACTCCTGTATGCTGTATGCATTACTCATGTATGCTGTATGCATTACTCCTGTATATGCTGTATGCATTACTCCTGTATGCTGTATGTATTACTCCTGTATGCTGTATGTATTACTCATGTATGCTGTATACATTACTCCTGTATGCTGTATGTATTACTCCTGTAGAACTTATGCATTACTGCTGTATGCATTACTCATGTATGCTGTATGTATTACTCCTGTATGCATTACTCATGTGTGCTGTATGTATTACTCCTGTATGCTGTATACATTACTCCTGTATGCATTACTCATGTATGCTGTATGTATTACTCCTGTATGCTGTATGCATTACTCCTGTATGCATTACTCATGTATGCTGTATGTATTACTCCTGTATGCTGTATGTATTACTCATGTATGCTTTATGCATTACTCCTGTATGCATTACTCCTGTATGCTGTATGTATTACTCCTGTATGCTGTATGTATTACTCCTGTATGCTGTATGTATTACTCATGTATGCTGTATGCATTACTCCTGTATGCATTACTCATGTATGCTGTATGTATCACTCCTGTATGTATTACTCCTGTATGCTGTATGTATTACTCATGTATGCTGTATGTATCACTCCTGTATGTATTACTCCTGTATGCTGTATGTATTACTCATGTATGATGTATATATTACTCCTGTATGTATTACTCCTGTATGCTGTATATATTACTCCTGTATGTATTACTCCTGTATGCTGTATGTATTACTCATGTATGATGTATATATTACTCCTGTATGTATTACTCATGTATGATGTATATATTACTCCTGTATGTATTACTCCTGTATGCTGTATATATGACTCCTGTATGTATTACTCCTGTATGATGTATGTATTACTCCTGTATGTATTACTCCTGTATGCATTACTCATGTATGCTGTATGTATTACTCCTGTATGTATTACTCCTGTATGCATTACTCATGTATGCTGTATGTATTACTCATGTATGCTGTATGTATTACTCCTGTATGCTGTATGTATTACTCCTGTATGTATTACTCATGTATGCTGTATGTATTACTCCTGTATGCTGTATGTATTACTCCTGTATGTATTACTCATGTATGCTGTATGTATTACTCCTGTATGCTGTATGTATTACTCCTGTATGTATTACTCCTGTATGCTGTATGTATTACTCATGTATGCTGTATGTATTACTCATGTATGCTGTATGTATTACTCCTGTATGTATTACTCCTGTATGTATTACTCCTGTATGCTGTATGTATTACTCCTGTATGCTGTATGTATTACTCATGTATGCTGTATGTATTACTCCTGTATGCTGTATATATTACTCCTGTATATATTACTCATGTATGCTGTATGTATTACTCCTGTATGCTGTATGTATTACTCCTGTATGTATTACTCCTGTATGCTGTATATATTACTCCTGTATGCTGTATGTATTACTCCTGTATGCTGTATGTATTACTCCTGTATGCTGTATGTATTACTCCTGTATGTATTACTCCTGTATGCTGTATGTATTACTCCTGTATGTATTACTCCTGTATGCTGTATGTATTACTCCTGTATGTATTACTCATGTATGCTGTATATATTACTCCTGTATGTATTACTCCTGTATGTATTACTCCTGTATGCTGTATGTATTACTCCTGTATGCTGTATGTATTACTCCTGTATGCTGTATGTATTACTCCTGTATGCTGTATGTATTACTCATGTATGCTGTATATATTACTCCTGTATGTATTACTCCTGTATGTATTACTCCTGTATGCTGTATGTATTACTCCTGTATGCTGTATGTATTACTCCTGTATGTATTACTCCTGTATGCTGTATGTATTACTCCTGTATGCTGTATGTATTACTCATGTATGTATTACTCCTGTATGTATTACTCCTGTATGCTGTATGTATTACTCCTGTATGCTGTATGTATTACTCATGTATGCTGTATATATTACTCCTGTATGTATTACTCCTGTATGCTGTATGTATTACTCCTGTATGCTGTATGTATTACTCCTGTATGTATTACTCCTGTATGCTGTATGTATTACTCCTGTATGCTGTATGTATTACTCCTGTATGTATTACTCCTGTATGTATTACTCCTGTATGCTGTATGTATTACTCCTGTATGCTGTATGTATTACTCCTGTATGTATTACTCCTGTATGTATTACTCCTGTATGCTGTATGTATTACTCCTGTATGCTGTATGTCTTACTCCTGTATGTATTACTCCTGTATGCTGTATATATTACTCCTGTATGCATGACTTATTGTTCTCCTGTCTGTTGAATATTTCTGTTGAATCTACAGGGATGGCTAGTAGGTCCATGTCATGCCATGGTAATTGGATGAGATGAGCAGAAATTCTTGATAGATCCGGTTTTGCTTGAACTATATCACATGGACAGCTAAAAGATAAAAGCTAAAAGGGCGAAGGTTCAGCAAAGATGTGAACATCATTGCCCGGCTCATGTCAACTCTGCTTATTGTCTTTGGCCTACAAAATAACCGTTTGTACTTAAACGGAAGTAAAATGACCTAACACCCCCAGAGCAGAAACAATCTACCGTTAAAAATGGTCTTCTTCAGATAACCTTTCTGAAATGCAGAATGGAACTTGCTCATCGTGCCCTGTGGAAGTATTAAAGTTGGCCTCGCTCCATGAGCACCAATGTGTGTTTATCTTCCATGATACATATCCTCAGTTCAAAGAATAACGTGGTAGTAACGCTGTAATTATCACACAGAGGCAGAACATATGCTTAACCTTGCATGACCTCGCTTATGCATACAAGGCAAATAGAAATTCAGGAATGAATATCAGCTTTTTCATTGTATTAGACATACTCATCAAATGACAACAGATAACTATTGGTTTATTTACTATTGGTCTGCATTCACCAGGCCCTTGTCAGGCCCTCCTTATAGGTCATGTGACCTGACACCTACATGAACAACTAGAGGGACAGGGGTGATATTATAATTGCTTGGAAAAGCTATTCTCCAAGGCAATCACTGTAGCAATGTAAGAGGTGAAAGAATTCAGGCAGCAGGTCTAATACTGGGTCAGTTATGGAGCAAATTGTTCTTCCAAAGGAATGCATTGTGAAGAAAGAGCTACTCTAACAGAGGCTGAAGGACTCACTTGCACTATTGCTTCTGCATATGGTAGGTAATAACACCCTAACATTGCACCTTATTACCTACATTACGTTCCTGTAGAAGAAATAGTGCAGGTGAGTCCTTCAGCCTTTGTTAGAGTAGCTCTTTCTTAATTAAGGTGCAATAAGGTGCAATGTTGTAGACTGTGTGTATAGGGGCCAATTTACATCAACTTTTTTTTCTAACATAAAGATTTAAACATGGCTTGTTTTGTGTAGGGGGAAACTAAACATCTACCTCCCTACACTTTTCTCATGTCATGATTGTAGTGTTTGGTCATTTGAGGTCAATGCAAAAACCTTCATTAGCCTATAATATTCACTAAATATATCAAGAGTGCCTCTTAAATCTAGCAGCAATACCATATCACAGATGTGATAATCATGTCACCAGATGACAGGAATGCAGTCAGTTCTCTACATTTTTGGCAGATAAAGTTGTCCAACACACCTTCAGGTCTGCATACATATTTCCATACAAGGTGAACATTCCCGCATCTATCTATTGGTCATCTTTTTGCGGTTGATCCGTTTCTTATGCTCTCTCTTCCCACTTTCCAGCAGAGGTCAATGGATGGGCAATGGCGCTGAAAGTGACAGCTAAAGTCTGGCTGCAGTCGATCTCTAGTCCGGAACCTGATCTATGGAGTTACTTTATTGTATAAATCAATGTGGCCAGACAGCCTGCTTTACCGGTAGCCCGTAACTCTGGGTGACACCAGTGATGTGCGCTCTACCATTAAACGACCACACTAATTAAACCCAGCCTGCATCGCACCACCACCGTCACACAAACCAGGATGCGGTGGTGCTTAAATGAAATTAAACAATCAACATCTCTCTGTTGAAACCCCTTGAACAAATGAACAGCGCAATGCAATACAAGGTTTTCAAATAAGGAATCTAACAGGACGTGGATAAACCATGACTTTACTTCCATGGTCTGTTTTCTGATTCTCATAACTTCTAAAGCATTACGTGCGCACAGGCGCGCACACACACACACAATTGAACATTTTGTATTATCAGGTTCAGGTTGCCACTCACCTGATTTTGACAATCCCTGCAACAGAATCAGATTATCAATTGAAGCTGGTTTCAATAAAGTATATCCAGTCGTTTGAGTATGTTTGAGTTTGTTTTCAAAATGTGTTACAGCATAAAGCACGGTCTCTCCGGTTCAAGTCAGCTCACAACGTTTGAAATGAAATTATCAGAGCACAAGACAAAGCGGGAAAAACTGGGGAACCATTCTTTTTTTTTTACTTCAGTCAAATAAAAAAAACTGTGAGGACGGATACCACACACTTTTTAATTTCAAGGATATTCGACAGCCAACATTAGTCGACAGAAAATGAACTCGTTTGAGTTACTTCGGATGTCCATCCCCTAGTCCGACGAAATTCTGAAGATTCGCTCTACTTTAGATGATCAAAAATACTTCAATTTTCCGGGAATCCTGGACTCGTCACAACCAAGGGGTTGCAAAACCGCTCTCTGTCCTCCCCTGTTCTACACCTTCCACAGTACTGTCTCACCCCTCATGAGATAAATCACTCATATTGCATTGGAAAAGCTCCATATGATGTGCGTTGTGTTGGAGTGGCTTTGAAGACTATAGCAATCGACGAGGAGCTCTCGCAGCAAGAGTTCGGTTCCAGAGCCCTCGCGCGCGCTCCCTCATTGAACATGCATCCAGAGACATGAACTCCGCGAGGATGCTGTTCTTCAGCACCAAGCGCCTGCGGGGAAACAGATAGCGCCAAAAGTGCTGTTAACTCAAGGGATGATTTTACGAACACTCTTTTAAGACAGTATCTATAATTACACTGACAACTAAAACAGTAGGCTACAGCAATAGTATATGCCAAAATATATTTTTAGGAGCGTTGGTTTTGGAAAATATAACCCCTATCGCCTCCTTGTGGCGGTGAGGGAAGTCGTGTGAGGGCAAGCCTAAAACACCAGAGAGAGAGACAAGGAAGACATATTTCTGTTATAAAACTGTACTTGAACAGACCTACAATATCACCATAATGCAAAAACAAAAATAGTCAAATTATGAAGACACAACAAAGTGAAAGCAACCAGACAATAAGATAATGAAACAAGGGACAGTGGGAAACAGAACTGGAAAGCCAAACAGATGATGATTTAGCACTCAACCTAAGTATTAGTCATATACATACATAGGCTTGTATGAAGTACAAGTGCACAATGAAGCCTATGACATTCTCTAATGTCAACAACTCATAGGGTTGTGGGGGAGGGATCTCATCCTAATGTCTCATGCCATGAGCAACGATGATCAAATCAGGAAGATTGATGCACAACTGTCTTAATGGTATCAATATAGTGACTGTAAACTCCAAAACATCATGGAGGATAATGTCGATTTTTCACTTGATATGTCAATGTTGCCAACAAAGAAATCCCATTCAACCTCAGTGTGGGAGCAGCAAGACAATTTGGCTCATTGCAGCTACAAGTCAAATGTTTAGAAACAATCTCTCCATCTGTCATTCTGATGATGCATCATTTATGCTTTAAGACTGGATGAAAACAATGTAGCAGCTCACTTCACTAACAATAGTGATTTGTTTTCCTTTGTTTGTTGATATAGGAGTAATGAAAAATGCATTGGGTTAGGATTTGTGTGGTGTGGTCTAATTTCCTTACCTAAAATCATAGATTTGCTAAATCTGCAACTTCACTCACTAAATTCAGTCACTGGGAATAGCCTGGAGGTTAGAGAGGTAAACCAGCAGCTGGAAGGTTGCTGGTTCAACACCTGGGCTAGGTGACACTAAAAGCCACTCTAATCCCATGTATCATCTCCTGCCATTACGCCCTTGAGCAAGGCAATTAACCAAGGCTATCTTCAATGAGGCCCGTGCATCTACGGGGATGTTGGGAAACGCAGAACACAAAGGTTCAATAAAGCATCTATTATATTCTAAAGGCTTACTCTACTGTAGGAGTGTGTTCTGTTACTCTACTGTAGTAGTGTGTTCTGTTACTCTACTGTAGGAGTGTGTTCTGTTACTCTACTGTAGGAGTGTTTTCTGTTACTCTACTGTAGGAGTGTGTTCTGTTACTCTACTGTAGGAGTGTGTTCTGTTACTCTACTGTAGGAGTGTGTTCTGTTACTCTGCTGTAGGAGTGTGTTCTGTTACTCTACTGTAGGAGTGTGTTCTGTTACTCTACTGTAGGAGTGTGTTTTGTTACTCTACTGTAGGAGTGTGTTCTGTTACTCTACTGTAGGAGTGTGTTCTGTTACTCTACTGTAGGAGTGTGTTCTGTTACTCTACTGTAGGAGTGTGTTCTCTTGCTCTACAGTAGGAGAGTGTTCTGTTACTCTACTGTAGGAGTGTGTTCTGTTAATCTACTGTAGGAGTGTGTTCTGTTACTCTACTGTGGGAGTGTGTTCTGTTACTCTACTGTAGGAGTGTGTTCTGTTACTCTACAGTAGGAGTGTGTTCTGTTACTCTACTGTAAGAGTGTGTTCTCTTACTCTACTGTAGGAGTGTGTTCTGCTACTCTACTGTAGGAGTGTGTTCTGTTACTCTACTGTAGGAGTGTGTTCTGTTACTCTACTGTAGGAGTGTGTTCTGTTACTCTACTGTGGGAGTGTGTTCTGTTACTCTACTGTAGGAGTGTGTTCTGCTACTCTACCGAAAGAGTATGTTCTGTTACTATGCAGTAGAAGTATGTTATGTTACTCTACTGTAGGAGTATGTTCGGTTACTCAGCTGTATGAGTATGTTTGGTTACTCTGCTTAAAGAGTGTGTTCTGTTGCTCTACTGTAGGAGTGTTTTCTGTTACTCTACAGAAGGAGAATATAGGTTTTTCTCAACTGCAGAAGTATGTTATGTTACTTCACTGCAGGAATATGTGCTGTTACTCTACTGTAGGAGTATATTCTGTTACTCAACTTTAGGGATATGTTATGTGACTCAAATGTGCGAATATGTACTGCTACTCTATCACAGGAGTATGTTCTGTTACTCCACCGTAGGAATGTGTTCTGTTACTCTGCGGTAGGAGTATGTTCGGTTACTCTACTGAGGGAGTATGTTCTGTTACTCTACTGTTGGAGTAGGTTTTGTTGCTCTACTGTTTGAGTGTGTTATGTTACTCTACAGTAGTAGGTGTACTGTTACTCTACTGTAGGAGTATGTACTGTTACTCTACTGTAGGAGTGTGTTCTGTTGCACAACTGTAGGAGTGTGTTTTCTTTCACTCTACAGCAGAAATGTGTTCTGCTACTCTACTTTAGGAGTGTGTTCTGTTACTCCACTGTAGGAGTGTTTTCTGTTACTCTACTGTATGAGTGTGTTCTGTTTACTCTACAGTAGAAGTATGTTTGGTTACCCTACTGTACGAGTGTGTTCTGTTACTCTACTGTAGGACTGTGTTCTGTTTACTCTACAGTAGAAGTATGTTTGGTTACCCTACTGTACGAGTGTGTTCTGTTACTCTACTGTAGGACTGTGTTCTGTTACTCTACTGTAGGAGTGTGTTATTTTACTCTACTGTGGGAGTATGCTCGGTTATTCTACTGTGGGAGTTTGTTCTCCTCATAGGAGTGTGTGCTGTTGCTCCACTGTAAGAGTTTGTTCTGTTACTCGACAATAGGGGTGTGTTCCGTTACTGTGCTTTAGGAGTGTGTTCTGTTACTCTACTTTAGGAGTGTGTTCTCTTACTCCACTGTTGGAGTGGTATTTTACTCTACTGTAGGAGTGTGTTATGTTACTCTACTGTGTGAGTATGTTCTGTTACTCCACTGAAGGAGTGTGTTCTGTTACTCTACTGCATAAATATGTTATGTTGCTCTACAGTAGGAGTGTGTTCAGTTACTCTACTGTAGGAGCACGATCTGTTACACTACAGTAGGCGTGTGTTCTGTTACTCTACTTTTGGATTTTGTTATGTTACTCTACTGTAGGAGTGTGTTCTGTTACTCTACTGTGGGAGTATGTTATGTTACTCACTGAAGGAGTGTGTTATGTTACTCTACTGCATAAATATGTTCTGTTGCTCTACTGTAGGAGTGTGTTCTGTTACTCTACAATGGGAGTGTGTTCTGTTACTCTACTGTGGGAGTGTGTTCTGTTACTCTACTGTAGGCGTGTGTTCTGTTACTCTACTGTAGGAGTGTGTTCTGTTACTGTACTGTATGAGTGGGTATGTTACTCTCAAGTGTGTTCTGTTTCTTTACTGTAAGAATGGGTTATGTTACTCTACTGTAGGAGTATATTCTGTTTCTCTACAGTAGGGGTATGTTCTGTTACTCTACTGCTGAAGTACGTACTGTTACACTTCAGTAGGAGTATGTTTTGTTTCTCTACTGTAGGAGTGTGTTCTGTTTCTCTTCCTTAGAAGTGTGTTATGTTTCTCTACTGTAGAAGTGTGTTCTCTTATACTTCTGTAGGAGTATGTACTCTTATTTTACTGTATGAGTATGTTCTGTTACTCTACTACATGAGGTTGTTCGGCTACTCTACTGTATGAATATGTTCTGTTACTCTCCTGTAGGAGTATGTAATGTTACTCTACTTTAGGAGTATGTTCTGTTACTCTACTGTATGAATATGTTCTGTTACTCTCCTGTAGGAGTATGTTCTGTTACTCTACTGTATGAATATGTTCTGTTACTCTACTGTATGAATATGTTCTGTTACTCTACTTTAGGAGTATGTACTGTTACTCTACTTTAGGGGTATGTACTGTTACTCTACTTTAGGAGTATGTACTGTTACTCTTCTGTATGAATATGTTCTGTTACTCTCCTGTAGGAGTATGTACTGTTACTCTACTGTACCGGGGTGTTCTTTTACTCTCCTGTAGGAGTGTGTTTTGTTTCTCTACTGTAGAAGTATGATATGTTACTCTGCTGTTAGAGTATGTTCTGTTACTCTACTGTAGGTGTATGTTCGGTTACTCTACTGTAGGAGTGTGTTCTGCTACTCAACTCTTCTGTTACTCTACTGTAATGACATGATCACCATTTCATTTCACTGCATGTGCTTTATTACGCCACTGTTCAGACAGAATGTTTTGGTAAATACAAAGTCACCAAGCATCAGAGTGGACGTAGAGTTGAACACTGTGCAACAAATACCTTTTTATTGAGCTGATGGACAAAATCTCAGCCATGCGTACAATACAGAGGGAGCCGTATGAGTGCTTAATTCATCAATCTCTGCACATGACTGGCTGCCCAGCTGACAGGTGGCGTGGTACGGTGGTGAGGCGGGCGGTTAGCGGACCTACGTTGATGTCACACTGCAGCAGCTTGCCTGTTGTCTGAATGGGAGGGTCTTACCTCCCTCTCAGTACTATAACTATGTCATTAATCATTCAACAGTGACGCCCATCACACTGGTGGGATACATGAATCTGGTCACAGACACATGAAAACTATGCGGCAGACAGTCTTGCGTTGAGGGCAAGATTTTCAGAGTATGCTGCCTGCAGTTGGAAATTATATGGCCAAGACAAGCACCTCATGAAATATTGATGTCATTAATTTCACTGTTAGTGGTGTGTACGGTACAAAGGTCTACAGTGATGGGTGGACATACCACAGTTATGGGGGACATGTTAGGCTGACTGCTGATGTGAAGGTCTGGCCTGGCATCACCTGGAGGCTGCCCTGGGAGAGGCTAGAGGTGGACAGCCAGCCATGTAATGACACTGTTTTTAAAATTGATAGCTGTTTTCTCCCATTCTAATAGTGTTGAGTTATTCAGGGGGTGGATTATTCTGAGGGGAGATTCAATATTGTGTTGATTGTATACCATTATGCCATTATTCCTCCATTTTTACATGGGTCACTCTACTGATACTGATACAGTGCCAGCATGACAAAACCAATAATTCAGATTAAGAATATTGGTGGCAGTCTCACTTTTTCTATTAGTTATGACAAAGATGAGAAATGTTCACTATTAGAAACAGTGTTCTCAAAGGGTTTTCACTCCTCCCTTGTACTTGATTGATGAATTAAGGTCACTAATTAGTGAGGAACTCCCCACACCTGGTTGTCTAGGTCTTAATTGAAAGGAAAAACAAAATCCTGCAGACACTTGGCCCTCCATGGAATGAGTTTGACACCTCTGCCATGGTTCCAGGTAGAATCATTTTTGATTCCAGGTAGAACTATTTTGGGTTCCATGTAGAACCATCTGTGGAAAGGGTTTTACCTTGAATTCAAATGGGTTCTACCTGGAACCAAAAATGGTTATTCAAAGGGTTCTCCTATGAGGACAGCTAAATAGCTATTTTAGGTTCTAGATAGCACCTTTTTTCTAAGAGTGTAGAACTGGCAGATATTTCTCTTCTCGCCCTCTCTACTCTCTTGGCACTGGTTCTGGTTCTGTTCTTCTGTGCTGTGCCACAATCAGGGGTGGACTGGCCATCTGGCATTTCAGGCAAATGCCAAATGGGCTAGTCCATTTTTAGCCTGGTGGGCCTGTCAAACGGGGTTTTTTTTAAACTCAAAATGATGATGATCTGGCTGATAATGGGGGCCTCAAGGAAAAAAAAGGCTGATGTGGGGGCCTCGAGGAAAAAAATGGGGCGGTGTATTAGAAATGCCAGGGCAATTTCTGGTCCCAGTCCGGCCCTGGCCACACTCCTTCTCACGACCACTGACAAGTAGATAACACCCAACATAAAGATGAAGTGAAAACTCCAGGGTGTTAAAAGCAAAAAGGAGCTGTGGTGGTTAGCAGAGCCTTTAAGAATGTGAATATTAACCTCTCTCAGGGGACTGGTGAGCTGCTGCTTCTTGGAATCCAAGAGCCATACTGAGCTCTTGGAGAACTGTTATTTCAGAAGCGATTACAGGAAGGGTCAGCAGTTTCTCCCTGGCACTTAGTCAGGACCATGCCTTCCTCCACTTCACGCATCTCAGGCCTTTAGAGGATTCAACTTTCTTTTGTCGTTGATTTCCTGTCGCAGAAATAGTTGTGAAATGTTTGAGAGAACACCACTGAGACGTAATCAAAGGTTCATATTTGCTACATGCAAATGGCTTGGCATTATATGGGTCATTGTAGCATTGTCCTCTGATGTGAACAGGTAGGCCTACTGTTTATCATCTAACCCTTTCCTTTGCTATGACACCATTCAAAGTGGGAAGGGCAAAAGAGAGGTCACCTTTATATCAACTACTCCACATCATAACACCTTTTCTCATTTTTAGTGTGGTTATTCCTGAATGTTTTTAGTTGTCAATAGCAATCTGTACAGCAAAAGATAATTTTACAGTGAAAGGGGCAATCTGCAGTTCAAACAACAACCAAGTGGACACCCCAACACCATTTTGGGTAAACAGCATATGGATGGGGCTGGACAAATGTAAACACTTTTAAATTCATAGGCGGGACTATGGATGCAAAGACTGACAATCCATGAGATAATTATCATTTGAATCATGCGTTGAAGCTATTCAGTGTTAGTTTACAATGACATTTTTTGTAAGCAATGGAGTACAACTAGCTTATATTTTGGGTTCCAATAAGTTTCATCAGTCGAACTAAACTCATAAGTTACATTCTTCAAGAATAAATGGGCACGTATCACTCATTTAAAAGTAAAACATTGATGTACATAGCAATCACAGATTGCCCCATTAAAGGGACATGCCAGGGAAAAGAGTAGACCTGTGACATTTTGTACACCAACTTACCAATGTTATTATTGTAATAAGCATTTTAGTACAAATATCCTTGTACAAATACCGAAATAAATGTCAGCCCACAAAGAATGAAAATAAGGAGAAAGCGGAGGGATTTATTATAGTCTTGTTATAGTTTTTTTGTTTTTGTGGGAGGGGTATTAGAGGTCAATATGGAAACGCGATAAAAAAAAATAAAAACTACAAAAAATAGTTACAAACAATGGAGAAATTCTTATCTAACCAACAGAAATGTTGAATGAGGAAGTAAAATACATCATAAAAATACAAATGTTCTCTTGTCAAGTTCCTCCAACCTCAATTGACGATAGGTTTTGTGATATCCTTGGTAGGGATGTTAGGGATGGTAGGGTAGGGTTGGTAGGGTTGGTCAGGTACGGAGGGTGTGGAGTAGAGGTCGACCGATTAATCGGAATGGCCTATTAATTAGGGCCGATTTCAAGTTTTCATAACAATCGGAAATATGTATTTTTGGGCGCCGATTTAAAAAATATATATATATATTTTTTTTATACCTTTATTGAACTAGGCAAGTCAGTTAAGAACACATTCTTATTTTCTATGACGGCCAGTGGGTTAACTGACTTGTTCAGGGGCAGAACGACAGATTTTCACATTGTCAGCTCGGGGGATCCAAACTTGCAACCTCACAGTTAACTAGTCCAACGCTCTAACCACCTGCCTGAAAAAATTAAGTACACAAGAGAAATATACATTTGGGTGAATTTGTCAGCTATGCTATTCTAACCCTAGTCTTGCCTCAAACTGATCTTATGGGTCAGAATATAATGATGTAATTACGCGCCGAGGATTCTCTGCGTGGACCGTCCAGGCTGCTCGATGACGCACTACTCCGGCGCAACTCATTTTTTACCCCCTTTTCTCCCCATTTTCGTGGTATCCAATTGTTGTAGTAGCTACTATCTTGTCTCATTGCTACAACTCCCGTACGGGCTCGGGAGAGACGAAGGCTGAATGTCATGCGTCCTCCGATACACAACCCAACCAGCCGTACTGCTTCTTAACACAGCGCGCCTCCAACCCGGAAGCCAGCCGCACCATTGTGTCGGAGGCTACACCGTGCACCTGGCAACCTTGGCTAGCGCGCACTGCGCCCGGCCCGCCACAGGAGTCGCTGGTGCGCGATGAGACAAGGAGATCCCTACCGACCAATCCCTCCCTAACCCGGACGACGCTAGGCCAATTGTGCGTCGCCCCACGGGCCTCCCGGTCGCGGCCGGTTACGACAGAGCCTGGGCCCGAACCCAGGGACTCTGATGGCACAGCTGGCGCTGAAGTACAGCGCCCTTAACCACTGCGCCACCCGGGAGGCCCGGCGCAACTCTTTGACCGTCCTCCCGATGTCAGTGTCCTTTTAGCTTAGGAGTCTGTTCCCTCACCCATTGCTCTGGAAGGGGTCTTCTGAGGACAGACAGCTCTGTAGCTCAGAGCTCACAGCATAGGAATGAAACCCTTTAGATACCACGATTCGATGGAAAGTGGAGGCTAGGTGGTTCGACTTGAATTCACCAGCTTAGAGACAGCTACTCATCCGTAGCTTGGGTAGAAAATGATTTCTTTGTCTTCAAACTTGTGCTGCGTTCTGGGTTCGTTTACTTTTTAGACCTTACTGCAGCTTGGATCACGTAGTCTTCTCTGTAAATTCTATACTCACAGGTTTTATACCCTTGGGTCAGAAGTGAGCATAACCGCCTTTAGGGCAATTCTCTGGGCGTACCAAGTTAATGAGGCAAGGTCTAGATTTGATTCAAATCCAAATTTAGACAACTAACTTAACATTTCATCTTCCCCAAAACATTCTCTTTGATTTGGATATTTTCCATACAACGTACAAAGTATAAACATCAAACATCTACTAGGAAAACTCTTCACGTTACAGTGTTTTCGTAATAATGTCATCTATTAACCTTTAATAACAAAACAAAAATGACATACATTTTCATATTCCATCTATCGTCATGACCACCATTGTGGCTGACGGAAACCATTGTTCCAAAGTCCCTTTATTTCATGTTTAATGTTCTGAGGCTGGTTCTCCATAGTAACAGGACAAAGGAATTTATCTGTGGCCTGAGATTTACCAGGGGCGTGAGGGGTCATAAAACCCCCCACATCTTCAGACCCCTAGATCTCTCCTCCTCTGTTGGGGTTGAAAGATCATCTGTAGGGTTGTGGTCTCCCGTAACCTTACCTGGTTAGGACAGTCATGACACTAGCATTAAACTTATGTTATAAAAAACAATCAATCCATCATAATCACTAGTTATAACTACATATATTTGATGATATTACTAGTTTATCTAGCATGTCCTGCATTGCATATAATCGATGCAACGCTGGGGGATGATTTAACAAAAGCGCATTTGCAAAAAAAGCACAACCGTTGGACGACTGTACCTAACCACAAACACTGATGCCTTTCTTTAAAATCAATACACAGAAGTATATAGCAGGCAATATTAACCAGGTGAAATTGTGTCATTTATCTTGCGTTCATTGCACTCAGAGTCAGAGTATATGCCAATAGCATATATATACGTTTTGTTTTCAAAATTATAGTTTCCGGATTCGACCATATTAATGACCGGAAACTATAATTTCGAAAACAAAACATTTATTATTTCAGTGAAATACAGAACCGTTCGGTATTTTATCTAACGGGTGGCATCCCTAAGTCTAAATATTCTTGTTACATTGCACAACCTTCAATGTTATGTCATGTGTGTTATTATGTTATAATTAAGTCTATGATTTTCTATGCCTGGCATAGAAAATGTGCTCTCTCGTCAGGACACTGTTGTCCAGAGGAGCTAGCCAACAACACAGCTAACACAATCACTTCAAACTGGAAAGACTGCAAACTAGCTGCACTTCGTTTCATGTGACTTTTTTTCAATTTACATTTCTTACATCCATTAAAATGATGCCAGCGGATTCATGATTTCGACTGGCTGAGAAATGCTGCCTGCCTGTCTGTCTCGTCCCGACACGTTCATTAACATGGGACAGCTGGAGATCGAATTTGAATATTGAAACAATGTTGCAAATGTCAGAGAGACAGACAGCAAGGTTTATACAAATCTCTGCCTTTTATAACTAAATGTTGGTCTAAAAGAAATGTGAGATAATGTCTAGATGCTTTTTATAGTGCAGATCAAGTTCATAAATAACCTGGCTGGGCTGATGGGACAGTGGATTGCGCAGTCAGAGTAAATAGGCATTTTAACGTCATAGATTTAGCCAGTGGTAATTTGTGGAATAGACACCAGCTGGAATGCAGTACACAGGGTTTCTCTACAGTACACAGGGATGTCATTGTGACCATCATTCACTGGAGTTCACTGGCTTCCTCACCTCCTGCCTCTCTTCATCACCTCTCATCTCCATGTTGATTTTCATTTTCTCTCTGAACCCTAGGACCACATGTGGCATTTTTCTTTGTTGAAAACAACATTTGTCTTGTTTCCAATCTCTCTGCAATACACAGGAGAGGAGACCATAATACTCGTGTCAATAGGTCTCTCCTTACAATTAACATCGGACTGCCAGTGTAGAGACAGAGTAGCAGTACAGTTTGACTCTGTGATCTGGGACAACCTTTACCCTCTCACACACCCTCCATTCGTCTTAGTGTAAAACAGCTTTGCCATCTGCAGATAGCCAAATAGGGTTATTCCAACTGGCAGCTTGACTTATGCATATCTCTCTCCCCAGAGTTGCACCCCAGGAAGATTAGCTGATGTTATGGTGTCAGCTAATAGGGATCCTAATAAAAATTCAAAACTTCTCCTCAGCGAGATCTTCGGTATTTGCAGTGCAATCATGTTGCTCTCCTCTGCGGCTGATCTCAGAAGAGGGGAAATCTAAAAGGTAAGGCAGAACCTCTGCACCCAGTCTCATAACTGGTTGATGTATTTGCTCCCACCACGATAAGCACATTCCTACTGAAACCTCATCCACCATATAGCAATAGGATTATTGTCTTCACAAAACAAGCCTCACCATGACTACTTGGATGACGAAAAAAGGACGTTTTGTGTCAACGTTATACATAGAGGAGGATATTTTGCCACACTTGAGAGCCAATCCAATTAACTGGCTTTTCACCGCCACCCTTTTAATCCCAATGTTTTCATGCCTACTGTGATCACACTCCTTACAGGGACACGTAACACCAACATTCTGATAGAAGCCTAAACAATGCCTCTGCTTATTATCTCCCGCCATTACATCATTTAACTTAGATTTGATACATGAAATGTACTATTATTCTAAAGTATTCAATTACCTGTGTCTTGATGCATGGATAACATTGATAGAAAGACAGAAATACCCATTTTGATTAACTGAAGCTTTGTCTGCGGGTACAGCAGCACCCACTTCTGTCTCCAGCTAGTGCAATGACTAATGCATCTGTACATGAAATGATACCACAAGAGAATAAAGGTGCAGCCCACAGTTTTAGCATATTCCTTAGTTCACTTCACATCTCTGATGACTAAGACATGGGCATGCATCAGACCTTAGAAATACTCTGACTCACACAAAAGCTTTGGCTCTTCAGCGCTGAATAAGACCATGTCTGCTGATCAAGGCCTGCGCCATCTATCTGTCTCTCTGTCTCTGGAGAAGGCTCACACCGTTTAACACTCTTAAGAGTGCCCATCCCACGATCCCATTCCCTGCTGAGGGGGTAATACATGTGCTTCTCACCGTGCCAGATCTCTTCCTCCCCAACCTCTCCCTCTCTCTCCCTCTCATCCTTCTGTCTCTCTTTGTTCTCTCCCTCTCCCCTTCTATTTCTCTCCCTCCTCTCTCTCTCTCTCTTTCTCTCTCTCTCTCAATTCAATTCAATTAAAAGGGATTTATCGGCATGAGAAACATATGTTTACATTGCCAAAGCAAGTGAAATAGTGAAAAGTGAAAATTAACTAAACAATATGACATTATTAACAGTAAACATTACAATCACAAAAGTTCCAAAAGAATAGAGACATTTCAAATGTCATATTGTGGCTATATACAGTGTTGTAACGATGTGCAAATAGTTGCATTTAAAATGGGAAAATAAATCAACTTAAATATGGGTTGTATTTACAATGGTGTTTGTTCTTCACTGGTTTCCCTTTTCTTGTGGCAACAGGTCACAAATCTTGCTGCTGTGATGGCACACTGGTATTTCATCCAATAGATATGGGAGTTTATCAAAATTGGATTTGTAGGGTCTGTGTAATCTTTGTGGGATTTGTGGGTCTGCGTAATCTAGGGGAAATCTAGGGGAAATATATGTTTCTAATATGGTCATACCTTTGGCAGGAGGTTAGGAAGTGCAGCTCAGTTTCCACCTCATTTTGTGGGTAGTGTGCACATAGCCCGTTTTCTCTTGAGAGTCAGGTCTGCCTACGGCGGCCTCTCTCATTAGCAAGGCTAAGCTCACTGAGTCTGTACATAGTCAAAGCTTTCCTTAATTACTGTTGCTTATGGCAGCTCTCAGTGTTTTATTTTACTGCTGAGCCCCTAGTCCTGCTCAACATGCCTCAGATAACCCCCTTGTCCCACCCCCCAAACATGCAGAGAAAGCACCTAGCTTACCTGGCGCCTCCAGAGCTGCACCCTCTCTCATCGTCACTCAATGCCTAGATTTATCCCCACTCGCAACCTACCATACCCTTGTCTGTACACTATGCCCGGAATCTAACCTACTACACCCAGAAATCTGCTGTTCAAAACGCACTAGACGACCAGTTCTTCAAGCCTTAAACCGTACCCTCATCCTACTCCTCCTCTGGTGATGTAGAGGTTAATCCAGGCCCTGTGTGTCCCCAGGCACTCTCATTTAATGACTGCAACCATAAAAGCCTTGGTTTCATGCATGTTTACATCAGAGCCTCCTCCCTAAGATAGTTTTATTCACTGCTTTAGCACACTCCGCCAACCCTGATGTCCTAGTCGTGTCTGAATCCTGGCTTAGAAAGGCCACCAAAAATTGTGAAACGTCCATCCCCAATTACAAATAAAATAAAAATGTATTGGTCACATACACATGGTTAGCAGATGTTAATGTGAGTGTAGCGAAATGCTTGTGCTTCTAGTTCTGACCATGCAGTAATATCTAACAAGTAATATGACCTAACAATTTCACAACAACTACCTTATAAACACAAGTGTAAAGGAATGAATCCGAATATGTACATAAAAATATATGAATGAGTGATGCCCGAACGGCATAGGCAAGATGCAGTAGATGGTATAGAGTACAGTATATACATATGAGATGAGTAATGTAGGGTATGAAAACATGATATAAAGTGGCATTGTTTAAAGTGGCTAGTGATACATTACATCAAGATGGCAAGATGCAGTAGATGGTATAGAGTGCAGGATATACATCTGAGATGAGTAATGTAGGGTATGAAAACATTATATGAAGTGGCATTGTTTAAAGTGGCTAGTGATACATTACATCAAGATGGCAAGATGCAGCAGATGGTATAGCGTACAGTATATACTGTACATATGAGATGAGTAATGTAGGGTATGAAAACATTATATAAAGTGTCTATTGATAAATTGATTACATATATTTTTCCATGGCAGATTTAGCCCGATATCCGCTAATGATCAAAATCCAGAAAAAAGAGCCATTCAATTCTACAACCACCTAAAAGGAAGAGATTCCCAAACCTTCCGTAACAACGCCATCACCTACAGAGAGATGAACCTGGAGAAGAGTCCCCTAGCAAGCTGGTCCTGGGGCTCTGTTCATAAACAGACCCCACATAGCCCCAGGAGAGTAACACAATTAGACCCAACCAAATCATGAGAGAACAAAAACAAAATTACTTTGACATATTGTAAATAATCACAAAAAAATGTGCAAACCAGATCACTATTTGACCCTAAACAGAGAGTACACAGTGGCAGAATACCTGACCACTGTGACCGACCCACAATTGTTATTTATTTATTTATTTCACCTTTTTTTAACTAGGTAGGCCAGTTGAGAACAAGTTTTCAATTACAACTGCGACCTGGCCAAGATAAAGCAAAGCAGTGCGACAATGTTACACATGGGAAAAACAAACGTACAGCCAAAACGGTTATTCTAATTTCCGCGACACATATAAGGCCCTCCCCCGCCCTCCCTTTGGAAAAGCTGACCACGACTCCATTTTGTTGCTCCCAGCTTATAGACAGAAACTAAAACAGGAAGCACCCATGCTCAGGTCTGTTCAACGCTGGTCCGACCAATCGGATTCCACGCTTTAAGATTGCTTTGATCATGTGGACTGGGATATGTTCCGCATTGCGGCGAACAATAACATTGACGAATACGCTGATTCGGGGTACGAGTTTATTGGCAAGTGCATCGGTGATGATGTACCCACAGTGTTTATTAAAACATTCCCCAACCAGAAACCGTGGATTGATGACAGCATTCGGGCAAAACTGAAAGCGCAAACCACTGCTTTTAATCAGGGCAAGGTGACCGGAAACTTGACCGAATACAAACAGTGTAGCTATTCCCTCTGCAAGGCAATCAAACAAGCTAAGCGTCAGTATAGAGACAAAGTGGAGTCACAATTCAATGGCTCAGACACAAGAGGCATGTGTCAGGGTGTACAGTCAATCACGGACTACAAAAGAAAAACCAGCTCTGTCGCGGACCACGATGCCTTGCTCCCAGACAGACTAAACAACTTTATTGCTCGCTTGGAGGACAATACTGTGCCACTGACACGGCCCGCTACCAAAACCCCTGGACTCTCCTTCACTGTAGCCAACGTGAGTAAAACATTTAAACGTGTTAACCCTCGCAAGGCTGCAGGCCTAGACGGCATCCCCAGCCGCGTCCTCAGAGCATGCGCAGACCAATCAATTCTTATCCCAGTCTGCTGTTCCCACATGCTTCAAGAGGGCCACCATTGTTCCCGTTCCCAAGAAAGCTAAGGTAACTGAGCTAAATGACTACTGCCCTGTAGCACTCACTTCCGTCATCATGAAGTGCTTTGAGAGACTAGTCAAGGACCATATCACCTCCACCCTACCTGACACCCTAGACCCACTCCAATTTTCTTACCGCCCCAATAGGTCCACAGATGACGCAATCACCATCACACTGCACTAACCCATCTGGACAAGAGGAATACCTATGTAAGAATGCTGTTCATCGATTACAGCTCAGCATTCAATACCATAGTACCCTCCAAACTAGTCATTAAGCACGAAACCCTGGGTCTCGACCCCGCCCTGTGCAACTGGGTCCTGGACTTCCTGACGGGCCGCCCACAAGTGGTGAGGGTAGGTAACAACATCTCCACCCCGCTGATCCTCAACACTGGGTCCCCACAAGGGTGCATTCTCAGCCCTCTCCTGTACTCCCTGTTCACCCACGACTGCGTGGCCATGCACGCCTCCAACTCAATCATCAAGTTTGCTGACGACACTACATTGGTAGGCTTGATTACCAACAATGACGAGATGGCCTACAGGGAGGAGGTGAGGGCCCTCGGAGTGTGGTGTCAGGAAAATAACCTCACACTCAATGTCAACGAAACAAAGGACATGATCGTGGACTTCAGGAAACAGCAGAGGGAGCAGACCCCCATCTACATTGACGGGACAGTAGTGGAGAGGGTGGAACGTTTTAAATTCCTCGGCGTACACATCACAGACAAACTGAATTGGTCCACCCACACAGACAGCGTGGTGAAGAAGGCGCAGCAGCGCCTCTTCAATCTCAGGAGGCTGAAGAAATTTTGGCTTGTCACCAAAGACACTCACAAACTTTTACAGATGCGCAATCGAGAGCATCCTGTCGAGCTGTATCACTTGGCACTTGGTAGGGCAACTGCTCCGCCCATAACCGTAAAGCTCTCCAGAGGGTCGTGAGGTCTGCACAACGCAACACCGGGTGAAAACTACCTTCCCTCCAGGACACCTACACCACCCGATGTCACAGGAAGGCCATAAAGATCATCAAGGACAACAACCACCCGAGCCACTGCCTGTTCACCCCGCTATCATCCAGAAGGCGAGGTCAGTACAGGTGCATCAAAGCGGGGGCCTAGAGGCTGAAAAACAGCTTCTATCTCAAGGCCATCAGACTGTTAAACAGCCATCACTAACATTGAGTGGCTGCTGCCAACATACTGACTCAACTCCAGCCATTTTGTTCCTGTATTTAGTGAATTCTTGGTTGGTGACCGGACCGCAGACCTCACAACCATGAAGGGCAATGGGATCTATACCTGATTCAAGTATTTTTTATGTCAAATTTGATGTTCCTTTTGATTGCGTAGAAGGCCCTTCTTGCCTTGTCTCTCAGATCGCTCCGTGCTTTATGTAAGTTACCTATGGTGCTGATATTTAGATCGAGGTACAGTGGGGCAAAAAAGTATTTAGTCAGCCACCAATTGTGCAAGTTCTCCCACTTAAAAAGATGAGAGAGGCCTGTAATTTTCATCATAGGTACACTTCAACTATGACAGACAAAACAAGAAAATAAAATCCAGAAAATCACGTTGTAGTATTTTTTATGAATTTATTTGCAAATTGTGGTGGAAAATAAGTATTTGGTCACCTACAAACAACAAAGCATGAGAAGACTTTGCCTTTTGGTTTGTTTGTCAATTAGGGTGTGCAGGGTGAATACATGGTCTGTCGTACGCTAATGTGGTAAAAAGCCAATTTGACACTTGCTTAGTACATTATTGTTTCTCTTTCTTTCTTTCTTTCTTTCTTTCTTTCTCTGTCTCTCTGTCTCTCTCTCTCACTCACTCTCTCTCTCTCTCCCTCCCTCCTTCCTTCCCTCCCTCCCTCCCTCCCTCCCTCCCTCCCTCCCTCCCTCCTCCAGAAATGTGAAAAAGCCCCTCCACATGCAAGCCAGTCTGAGTCTCTTTGACTGAGATAGGCCTTAATCTACTCTGTACCGCCCATTCAGGGATTCATTTAGACAATAAAGCTGTCATATTAGTCAAATGCTACTGTGATAACACTGATTCATGACCAATAAGGGAGGACCCTACACTCCCACAAGTTTTATTGGGTATGTTCCAAGAAGTGCTTGGCTAGGATAGCCTTTATTTCAGTTTTTGCTACAAGAAAATGTCCAACCTCAAAACAGTAGGCTACATCACAGCCAGTCAGTAAGATGTTATACTGGACAGGTCTTTGTTCCCTAATGTGGTAACTGGCTAACTTCTATTTTAGCCTGTACAAAGGCATGGATTGTCAATGAAAGAAATTAGTGTGCATCTTGCTATGAAGTTAAGCATCAAGGTGAAATTCAGGCTGCACATGACAGCTGACTGTACATATGGACACTTGCAGACTTTAAAGAGTTTGATGTTGGGAAAACGAAAGATTTAAACTACCCATAACCAATGCTATGGTCGGAGGATTTTTTCTCCACAGCTTGATGGATGTTTCTCATTTTAATAGCTCTCATCTCTGAAAAGCTCTTTTGGTGGGGAGGCAAGCCTCCAGTGATTTCTACATTGACAACAGATGAAACATGAACAGATGAGCACTCAACAACAGCAATAAAATGTATGTGATATTGCAGTGGTATATCTGGGGAGAGGATCCTGCATGTTTCCTCTGTAGTGTTGTAAATGTAAAAATCACCTGTGTTTATTGAGCATCTTCGATGCTGTACAATTGCCCAATCAAAGTAATTTTACCGCAACAAATAATCTGAACAGGGATTGTTTACATATCACTCTGATTTGCATTTATAACAGCATTGATGTTTATTTGAAATGTTTCGTACTTATTGCATCAAATATACATTTGAACCAGATACTTAAATGACACCAGAAGAGAGCACATAATCAATTATTAATTCCAAACAAATCACATACAAAATTAAAATGATCACCAGGTGATAAAAATGGTACCTGCCAAAATTCACAGGCAACTTTATGGAAAGAAATGCCACGTCAACACTCCAATTGTCACCCTTTTATGACAGGGACTTAGTTGAGGGGTTGTGGAGTGCAGTGATTTGAAATGTCTTTCAGGAGAATGTGTCTCAAATGACCAGCCACTTTTATTACACAGCCTCCTTCTGAAAACATGACACAATCAATAAGGATTCACTACTCGGAGAGCCCATCAATCTAGCAGCTAATTACAATGTGTCCAGATTTAACCAGTAGCCCAATACTTAACTGTCTTAATATGCTAATTTACTATGAGGCCCTAGAGAATAAATCACACCCAAGGACTTCTCAGCCTAGAGGTGTTGTACATTACAGTTAGTCTTCAAATTGGTTTAACCTGCTATTGGAATTCAGGAATGTCTGCGCTGTTTAAATTGCTACCTTGACACAAATGTCTTCATTTAGCAAAGTACATCGTAAAAGAGGACACACAATGTATACTAGAATACATGTGAAAGAAATATGATTTCTGTACCTATGGGGAGAGATACAGAAAAAATATGTATGGGATCGAGACATAAAAATAGATCTCATTGGCCACTTACACCATTGCTGGGTTTGGCATCGAAAGAATGCATATGCAAAAAAGTACCTCCCTCCTACTGTAAAATATGAATTTTTAATGGTATGTGGCTATTTTGCTTTCACTGGTCCTGGGGCCCTTATTAAAGGCCCAGTGCATTAAAAAATAGATTTTCATGTGTTTTATATATAATTCCTCACTATGAGGTTGGAATAATATTGTGACATTTAAGAATTATGATAATGCACTTTTAGTGTATCACCAGGTGGTAAATTAGTTAATAGACCAATAAGAAAGACAGTTCCAAACCTCTTTGCCAATAACAGCTCGTTTTTGGCAGAGCCACTCCCAGACAGTCCTAGCTAAATTCTTGCATGAGAAATTGTTATTTGCTAAGAAGCTATTTTTGTGTATTTTTACAATTTTAATTCAAAATGATCACAGTAAGGTAGTTAGTTATTTGTTATCCAGAAATGGTTTGATATTGAGATAAAATGTTTGCATTGGACCTTCAAGGTCAACGGCATCATGAACTTTACCAAGTACCGGCATATTTTAGCCAAAAACCTGGTTGTCTCTTCTAGGAGGCTGGCACTTGTCCAGAAGTGGATCTTCCAGCAAGACAATAACCCCAAGCACCCATCAAAATCCACAAATGAATTGTTAATTGACCACAAAATCTACATAAATACAATGGCCATCTCATTTCCAGACTTGAACCCTATAGAAAACCTGTGGTTTGGACTGAAGTGGGCAATGTATAAGCGCAGACGAAGGTTGTCAAGGAGATGGAAAAATTCTGTATGGACGAATGTATAAGGCTATGTTTACACAGGCAGCCCAATTCTGATCTAATTTGATTGGTCAAAAGATCAATTAGTGGAAATATCAGAATTTGGGTTGCCTTTGTAAACGCAGCTCTATAGCCCTCCCAATGTGTTCTCCAATCTCATAAAACACTATGGAAAAAGGCTCAGTGCCCTTATCCTTGCAAGGGGAGGGTGTCGGAGTATTGAAAACAGGGGTACCAATCATTTTAACCCCTTCATTATTAGAGAGAAAAATGATTACTTGCTAAACAAAATCTCTTTCTCTGAGCAAATGTATTATAAAATAATATAGTGTTTAAAATTGCAAACAATATAGCTCAGTACTTGTGTTATTTATTTCATAATGTATTTTCTGCAAAACTTTATCAAGGGTGCCAATCATTTCAGAGGTGACAGCAGCAGGCGCTTCATTATATGAAAAGACACACTCAATTGAAGCCATTTTAGCTACTGTCCAAGTAATGATTTGAAACAGCTAAATAGTTTGGATAAAAGAGAGCTACTTTGTTTCAGACTTTCTGTGGCCTCATTGGTAGAGTGCAGTTGGATTGAGCTGCCTCACTCCGTGGGTAGATACTTCTGGGTGTTAAGGTGTGGGTGGATTCCCATCCTGTCTGTGGGGGCGGACAGAACCAGAGGGTACCGCACTACATCTGTATTCCCCATCTCCCAAAACTCAGAGCTTTCTTACATTTTTTGTGTTTTAAAAAAATGTTTTATTACTTAGAAAATCTGATAAATGAATGAATTTACAGGAAAGGGCAATCCAATTTTCCCCAGTGAACATCAAGGCACTTGCATGAGGTATACTATGATGAGGGACATGAGGGGCGTTGTACAAAACAAAGTCATCATTGATTGGATCGTCTCTAACCAATCACAGTATCAAAGCCAATTTTCAAACTGCCGCTTTACCCATGTGTGTTCTGGTTCTGGCTCAATCCATCATTTTCTGGACCAATCAGACGGCCCGAATGTGTTCGCATTCGGTAAAGGGTCAGGATGTACTCAGATCCTGACACATTGTGGAGAAGAAGCTAATGTCTGTGAGCATGGCGTAGTGTTTGGTTAGCGCACGGAGTCTGGGTAGCCAGGCAACATGTTGTGGTCAAATCAGTTACTCTAAAAAGCCAATGAAAAAAACAATGGACAGCTTCAACGACAAAAGATTTAAAGCATTTTAAGAGAAAAGGTATACTATAGTCATTGGAGAAAATGACTCACTCTCCCTGAGTGCTCCAGGCTGAGATCCTGGTGGGTTAAAGTTAGATCTTCAAAGGTTTCTTCTTATCTCCAGTGGGAGCAGGTTTAGATGGTATAGGTTCACAACACATAGGACCTGGCTAACATCCTCTCACAAGGGACACCTGCCCAGAGTGTGCTACTCTATAAACTTCCCCCCTCATACCATCATGGCCACCTAATCATTCCCAGATTCCAATTGGCTCATTCATCCCCCCTCTTCTCGCCTGTAACTATTCCCCAGGTTGTTGCTATAAATGAGAATGTGTTCTCAGTCAACTTTCCTGGTAAAATTAGAAACATGCTCTGAGTGAGCTTCTCTCTAAACCTCCCCCCCCTTAACCCCAGGCGTACCACTCTAAACTTTCCCTCTCTGTGGCCCCCCATGAAAGTCGATGTGGTTTTTGACAAAAGGGTACGCGTGGACAAGGTTGTTCAAATTTAAAGATATGTTCAACAGAAATACAAGCTTCTAGTTTCATCAGGGAATAAATTGCAATTATTTACGAGGTTCAATGATCGACATTATTAAGTACAATAAAATGTTAGATGTATTTCTCTGGAGTAAGTCGTTTTGGAGAAATCTAGCTAAAAATAGGTTATTTTCCCTTAAAGGTTCAAGCTCCAATTGAAAGAGTATTAGGGTAAAAAAAAGAAGGTAAATTAGATTAGCGATACAGTCAAACTCCCTTAATGTATTAGTCTGAACCTTCAGAAATAAAAAAGACATTGATAGCCCTCATATTGTAAATACACTGAGCAGTTAAGACTTTCAATTCACTGGATGACTACCAGTGAATACCAAATATGCACTCTGATCATATAGGATGAACTGTCAAGGACAGCCAACTCTTTGGCCTTGGTTTGCAAGCGATATTCAAGCTGTATTCATGATCATGACTTCACATACAGTCAGGTCCAGAATTATTGGCACCCTTGATTCACTGATTTCTGCTCTCGTAAAAGCCGGGGTTTTCTGCACGTTAACACTAGAAGCTTATGACCTAAACGGGACCAATTGAAAGTGTGGGTTTACGGCTCCAATCCAGATGTGTTGGTCATTACTGAGACGTGGTTAAGGAAGATTGTTTTGAATGCTGATGTTAAATTAACCTTTCTGGTTATAACCTTTTTCGGCAAGACAAATCTTCCAAAGGAGGGGGAGTGGCAATCTTTACCAAGGATCACCTTCAGTGCTCGGTTGTCTCCACCAAGACTGTCCCCAAATAATTGCTGATTTTAAGTATTAAACTTTCAAATAGCTCTTTTTGACTGTTGCTGGGTGCTATCGTCCTTCATCAGCACCGGCCTGTACCCTACCTGCCCTAAACTCTCTCCTGGCTCCTTACACTAAGTCTGAATTTGTCCTGCTAGGTGACCTAAACTGGGACATGCTTAAACCACCTGACCAAGTCCTAAAGCAATGGGACTCCCTAAATCTTTCTCAGATTATTACCAATCCCACAACGTATGACTCCAAACACCCAGAAAAAGCTACTCTTCTTGATGTTATCCTCACAAATAATCCTGATAGGTATCAGTATGGTGTTTTTTGTAATGGCCTTAGTGATCACTGTTTTACAGCCTGTGTTTGTAATGGCTGCTCAGTTAAACGGCCTGTCCTGATTTGTCATAGGCGCTTGCTAAAAAACTTTCATGAGCAAGTGCAGTCAGGCTATCCGGAAGGACAAAGTTAGTTACTTTAAGGAGCAGTTCTCTCTCCGTGGGTCTAACCCCAAGAAGTTCTGGAAAACAGTTAAAGGCCTGGAGAATAAACTCTCCTCCTCCCAGCTGCCCATGTCCTTTAAAGTTTATTATGTGGTTGTTACTGTCAAGAACCACAGGGCTGAGCTCTTTAATCACCACTTCATTAAGTCAGGATTCCTATTTGACTCTGCCATGCCTCCTTGCCCATCCAACATTTCCTCATCTCCCACCCCTTCTAATGTTACTATCCCTGATGCTTCTCCCTCTTTTTCCCCTGCCCCGCAACAAAGTTTCTCCCTGCAGGCAGTCACTGAGTCCGAGGTGCTAAAGGAGCTCCTGAAACTTGACCCCAGTAAACCATCTGGGTCAGATGGTTTAGACCCTTTCTTCTTTAAGGTTGCTGCCCCTATCTCCGACCATTTTAACTTCTCTCCTTTCTGGGGAGGTTCCCATTGCTTGGAAGGCAGCCACGGTTCGTCATTTACTTAAAGGGGAGATCAAGCTGATCCTAACTGTTATAGGCCTATTTCTATTTTTGCCTGTTTATCAAAAGTGTTGAAAACCTTGTCAATAATCAGCTGACTGGCTTTCTTGATGTCTTTATATTATATTATTCTCTCTGGTATGCAATCTGGTTTCCACTCAGGTTATGGATGTGTCACTGCAACCTTAAAGGTCCTCAAGGATGTCACCATTGCCCTTGATTCTAAGCAATGTTGTGCTACTATTTTTATTGACTTGGCCAAAGCTTTTGATACGGGAGACCATTCCATTCTTGTGGGCCGGCTAAGGAGTATTGGTGTCTCTGAAGGGTCTTTGGCCTGGTTTGTTAACTACCTCGCTCAAAGAGTGCAGTGTTTAAAGTCAGAAAATCTGCTGTCTCATCCACTGCCTGTCTCCAAGGGAGTACCCCAAGGCTCAATCCTAGGCCCCACACTCTAATCAATTTACATCAACAACATAGCTCATGCAGTAGGAAGCTCTCTCATCCATTTATATGTAGATGATACAGTCTTATGCTCAGCTGCCCCCTCCCAGGATTTTGTGTTAAATGCTCTACAACAAAGCATTCTTAGTATCCAACAAGCTTTCTCTACCCTTAACCTTGTTCTGTACACCTCCAAAAAAAAAGGTAATGTGGGTTGGTAAGAAGAATGCCTCTCTCCCTACAGGTGTGATTACTACCTCTGAGGATTTAGAGCTTGAGGTAGTCACCTCATACACGTACTTGGGAGTATGGCTAGACGGTACACTGTCCTTCTCTCAGCACATATCAAAGCTGCAGGCTAAAGTTAAATCTAGACTTGGTTTCCTCTATCGTAATCACTCCTCTTTCACCACAGCTGCCAAACTAACCCTGATTCAGATGACCATCCTACCCATGCTAGATTACGGAGACTTAATTTATTGAATGGTGGGGGTGCCATCGAGCGGGGTGCTATCGAGGGTGCTAGGTGTGCTATCGAGCGGCTAGATGTTCTTTACCATTCGGCCATCAGATTTGCCTCCAATGCTCCTTATAGGACACATCACTGCACTCTCTATACTCCTCTGTAAACTGGTAAACTGGTCATATTTATAAAACCCTCTAAGGTCTCACTCCCCCCTATCTGAGATATCTACTGCAGCCCTCATCCTCCACATACAACACCCGTTCTGCCAGTCACATTCTGTTAAAGGTCCCCAAGGCACACACATCCCTGGGTCGCTCGTCTTTTCAGTTCGCTGCAGCTAGCGACTGAAAGGAGCGGCAACAATCAATCATGGACACTCTTACTGACAGTTGTGGCTGCTTTGAATGATGTATTGATGTCTATACCTTCTTGCCCTTTGTGCTGTTGTCTGTGCCCAATAATGTTTGTACCATGTTTTGTGCTGCTACCATGTTGTGCTGCTACCATGTTGTTGTCATGTTTTCTTGCTGCCATGCTGTGTTGGCATGTGTTACTGCCTTGCTATGTTGTTGTCTTAGGTCTCTCTTTATGTGGTGTTGTATTCTCTTGTCGTGATGTGTGTTTTGTCCTTTATTAATATTGTATTTATATATTTTTGTAATCCCAGCCCCCGTCCCCGCAGGAGGCCTTTTGCCTTTTGGTAGGCCGTCATTGTAAATAAGAATTTGTTCTTAATTAACTGACTTGCCAGTTAAATACATGTTCAATAAAAAAAAAGATGCTGAGTTATATTGTATGCTCAAAAAAATTGGGAAACTATATTATTTTATATTACTACAATTGCTCAGAGAAATACATTTTGTTAAACAAGTAATGAAAAATACATTTAAAAAAAGGTATGGGTCAAAATTATTGGCACTGTTTTCAGTACTCCAGCACCCTCCCCATTGTGAGGAAAACAAATGTGTTCTTCAATGTGTTCTTCAAGCAAAAAAATGCTTGAAGAACACATTGGGAGGGATCTTAGACCATTCCTCCATACAAAATCTTTCCAGATCCTTGATATCCCTTGTCTGCTCTTATGGACTGCCCTCTTCAAATCAAACCACAGGTTGTCAAGGGGGTTCAAGTCCGGGGATGGTCATTGCAATACATAGATTTTGTGGTCAATCAACAATTTCTTTGTGGAATTTGATTAGTGCTTGGGGTTATTGTCTTGTTGGAAGATATACAATACCAGTCAAAAGTTTGGACACACCTACTCATTCAAGGGTTTTTCTGTATTTTTACTATTTTCTACATTCTAGAGTAATAATAGTGAAGACATCAAAACTATGAAACACACATGGAATCATGTAGTAAGCAAATAAGTGTTAAACAAATCAAAATATGTTATATTTGAGATTCTTCAAAGTAGCCTTGATGACCGCTTTGCCCACTCTTGGCATTCTCTCAGCCAGCTTCATGAGGTAGTCACCTCAATTAACATGTGTGCCTTGTTAAATGTTCATTTGTGGAATTTCTTTCCTTCTTAATGCGTTTGAGCCAATCAGTTGTGTTGTGACAAGGTAGGGTTGGTATACAGAAGATAGCCCTATTTGGTAAAATACCAAGTCCATATTATGGCAACAACAGCTCAAATATGCAAAGAGAAATGACAGTCCATCATTACTTTAAGACATGAAGGTCAGTCAATACATATCATTTCAAAAACTTTGAAAGTGTTTTCAAGTGCAGTTGCAAAAAACAACCTCATGAGGACTGCCACAGGAAAGGAAGACCCAGGGTTACCTCTGCTGCAGAGGATAAGTTCACTAGAATAACTGCACCTCAGATTGCAGCCCAAATAAATGCTTCACAGAGTTCAAGTAACAGACATCTCGACACCAACTGCTCAGAGGAGACTGTGTGAATCAGGCCTTCATGGTTGAATTGTTGCAAAGAAACCACTACTAAAGGACACCAATAAGAAGAAAAGACTTGCTTGGGCCATGAAACATGAGCAATGGACATTAGACTATTGGGAATCTGTCCTTTGGTTTGATGAATCCAAATGTGAGATTTTTGGTTCCCACCGCCATGTCTTTGCAGACGCAGAGTAGGAGAACTGATGATCTCCGCATGTGTTGTTCCCACCGTGAAGCATGGAGGAGGAGGTGTATTGGTGTGGTGATGCTTTGCAGGTGACACTGTCAGTGATTTATTTAGAATTCAAGGCACACTTAACCAGCATGGCTACCACAGCATTCTGCAGCGATACGCCATCCCATCTGGTTTGCGCTTGTTTTGTTTTTCAACAGGACAATGACCCAACACATCTCCAGGCTGTGTAAGAGCTATTTGACCAGGAAGGAGTGATGGAGTCCTGCTTCAGATGACCTGCCCTCCACAATCACCCGATCTCAACCCAGTTGAGATGATTTGGGATGAGTTGGACCTCAGAGTGAAGGAAAAGAAGCCACCAAGTTCTTAGCATATGTGGGAACTCCTTCAAGGCTTTTGGAAAAGCATTCCTCATGAAGCTGGTTGGAAACTAAAAACGTTTTGGTTACTACATGATTCCGTATGTGTTATTTCATAGTTTTGATGTCTTCACTATTATTCTACAATGTAGAAAATAGAAAAAATAAAAACCCTTGGATGAGTAGGTGTATCCAAACTTTTGACTGGTACTGTACCTGGCAGAGGCAACCAGGTTTTTGGCTGAATTGTACATGTACTTGGTAAAGTTTATGATGCCATTGACCTTAACAAAGGCTCCAGCACCAGTGGAAGCAAAATAGCCCCATAATATCAAAGATCCACCACCATATTTTACAGTAGGTATGAGGGACTTTCTGCACATGCTTTTGTTTTTCTACACCAAATCCACGTCTGGTGTTCGTGGCCAAAGAGCTCTATTTTCACATCCTCTGATCATTTGAGCAATTGTATTAGTATGAAATAATATACTTTTTTTAGCATACAATATACCTCAGTATTTGTATTATTTATTTTATACAGTATTTCTGCTCATCTTCATCAATTGTGCCAATAATTATGGACCTGACTGTCTAAGCCGAGCTACAACTTTTATTAGGGATATTAACATTGACTCAATATTCTTGTCATGCTATTCTACCTCATTACATACCACTATGATATAATGTAATTGTCAAATTAAATGGAAAACATCAAGATTGAACAACACTCCACTGTGGGTGGTCAAGTCTGGAAAAACAAATGGGAAATTTAATATCTCTTAATTATTGAGGTTTGAGTTATTTCAAACTTGAGTTGGACACGTTTTCCCATTATCGTTGAGGACATGTTCTGCCTACTGTACTTCCAAGGAAGGGCCATTCAAGTTTTCATGTTCATCCTGAGGGTTTTCCTTAATAAATGCTAAATGACAGGAAGGAGAACTCTCACTGAAATGTTTAATTGAATACCCTGTGGGTGATGAATATCTGTTGGTAATGAATCTGCAGTAAACATGTTTATATATGCTCATTTAAATACTAATTTACCATGTGTTCATTATCTATTCCTGTACCATGACTGAATTATGCTTAGAGGTAAAGCTTAGCTATATTGTTTGCAGGTTTAGCATAACATTCCTTACATTCTCCTTGAGAAATTAGACTTTGCATTTACCTTTAAATGTATTTTTTTGGAGAGAGAGTCCTTGTGTATCTTAGAACCATGCTGAGGTTGTACAGAAACATACAAAATGGATGAACTTGCAAATTGACCATCTAAAACGGCAAGTCACCACTGGACCGCTGAGCAAGTAGAACCGGGTGGAAATCTAAAGATGCTGACTAACTTAGAACAACATCTTGACAGGCATTGAATTTCTACTCAACTATTCAGGAGAAAGAGGTCTTAGATAACAGAGTTTCATAATCATCGCTTTCTACCATAGAGCCACCTGCAAAAGCATGCCGAAAATAGTTGCTATTCATTCATGACTCAGTAAACACACCTCTCCATTGACCTAAATGATCTATGGGGAGAGCATATTGTTTTTCACATGAAATAGCAAGATTGTCCTTTTTGGCAGCACACCCAAAAAACAGAAGCATGTCAAGTTGGTCTGACCAGGTCTGTTATGATGCACTCTGATCCATGGCCCAATGGCATTGAACTGGCTGGGCCTAACTCAGTTCTGTTATCACAGAACAGAAATCAACAGCTATGTCCCCAGTCCTCAGGCTCCATTTAAACCTCCTGGCCTGAACACATTACAGGCAATGAACACAAAGAGTCCTGGCCCAGATGATAGTATTAATACTAGGATCATGCAGTCGGTGTCGTTGGTCTCCTTACAGGAAAAGGGAACCCCTCTCAGAAATGTCAGATATGAGATTCTGATCAGAGTATTGCTGCTCCTCTCAACCCTTTAATCTATTTTATGAATGAACTGACACCAGACTAAGGATATATACTGTAGCCTAGATTATGTTTCGATTTTATATGGTGTTATCATGAAATGTCGTTGTTCCCCGGACCGGTGTATTGCTTTTGACCATGTTATTCTCCACAGATGATTTAAAGAAAAACATGACTGAAATGTTTAATTCTGAAATAACTCAAATGGATATCAAATGATGATCACTAACACTTCAATGCACCAAGGACTGTCAAGACATCAAATGTTTAATTAAATACCATGGCAACTGAGCTGGACACTTCCCAAGTGAATAAGAATGTAGACATCTTGTTTTATTCAAGTACCTTCGATATTTCCTCATGTGCAATCATCAGTGAGATTATGGAGACTCAACATTTCCCATGATACTCACACCAATAGTCATGAGGAGTGAGTAGGACAGTGCTTATGTCACAATTTGATCGATTGTATATTTACGTGTCTGTACATTAAGTGGGTCACGTGTCTGGGCATGGTCAGGCGGATTTTATTCACTCAGGAATGTGTGTGATGATTGATGCTGTACTGTATGTGTACGTAGGCTAACATTAGCATGGTGTTCCTATGCAGTGAACTTTGTGACACAAAATGTGGGGCTAAGACAATGTGTGTGTGTGTGACTAAAACACTGTGTGTGTGTGTGAGATGGGGGTGAGAAAGAGTTGAAATATTAATTAGGTTGTGTGCTGCTTACAGGTTGTACACTAATGAATGTACAGTATGTGAGTGAAACGTGGGGGCAGGTGTGTGTGTAAAAGTGTGTTTTGAGGGTGTGTGAGTGTGTGAGAGGCAGTCCGCTGGAGGAGGAGCCGGGGCAGGAAGAGCAGAGGGGCTGCAGCGAAAGGTCACGCAGGCCAAAACAGGGCCCTGGGGGGAGAGTGTATGAGACGAGGTGAAGGAGAGAGTTTATTAAGAGAAAAGTATTACGGCCTGCAATTAGACGTGGTGTTTTCCCTGACTTCACACCCCTATTCATAAACAGTGGTGCTGTCACCAGCAATTAGTGTTTGTCAGAAAAACCTAGAGGTCTAATTGGTCTTGGTGTCACCCCAACACCGTCCAAAACACCAGTCTGAAACCTAGTATCTACAATGTCTTCAGAAAGTATTCACACGCATAGATTTTTTACACATTTTTTGTGTTACACTCTGAATTTAAAATGTATTACATTTAGATTTTGTGTCACTGGTTTACACACAATACGCCATAATATTAAAGTTTTTTTTCGAAATGTTTAGAAATGAATTACAAATGAAAAGCTGAAATGTCTTGTGTCAGTAAGTATTCAACCCTTTTGTTATGGCAAGCCTAAATCGGTTCAGGCAACAATTATTTGTAAAGTCCCTCAGTCGAGCATTGAATTTCAAACACAGATTCAACAACAAAGACCACGGAGGTTTCCAATGCTTCGTAAAGAAGGTCACCTATTGGTAGATGGGTAAAAAAAAATGAATATCCCTTTGAGCATGGTGAAGTTATTATTGACACTTTGGATGGTGTATGAATACACCCAGTCACTACAACGATACAGGCGTCCTTCGTAACACAGTTGTTGGAGAGGAAGAAACCACTCAAGGATTTCACCATGAGGCCTATGGTGACTTTAAAACAGCTACAGAGTTGAATGGCTGTGATAGGAGAAAACTGAGGATGGATCAACAGTATTGTAGTTATTACTCTTCAATACTAACCTAATTGATAGAGTGAAATTAAGGAAGCCTGTACAGAATAAAAATATTACAAAACATCAGTGGAGTAAAGTACTTAAAACTTCTTAAGGCTAGGGGGCACTATATTCACGTCCAGATGAAAAGTGTGCCCAAAGTAAACTGCCTGAATCAAACACGCCAAATACATGGACATTTTGGGGATATAAGGACGGAATTTATCGAACGAAATGACTATTTGTGATGTTTAATGGAGGCCAGTGAGATACACCTGCTGGAGCGCGTGCTACAGGTGGGTGCTGCTATGGTGACCAGGGAGCTGAGATAAGGCGGGGCTTTACCTAGCAAAGACTTATAGATGACCTGGAGCCAGTGGGTCTGGCGACGAGTATGAAGCGAGGGCCAGCCAACGAGAGTATTTAGGTCGCAGTGGTGGGTAGTATGTGGGGCTTTGGTGACAAAACGGATGGCACTGTGATTGACTGCATCCAATTAGTTGAGTATTGGAATTAGCTGAGTATTGGCTGAGTGGAGGCTATTTTGTAAATGACATCGCCGAAGTCAAGGATCGGTAGGATAGTCAGTTTTACGAGGGTATGTTTGGCAGCATGAGTGAAGGATGCTTTGTTGTGAAATTGGAAGCCGATTCTAGATTTAACTTTGGATTGGAGATGCTTAATGTGAGTCTGGAAGAAGAGTTTACAGTCTAACCAGACACCAAGATATTTGTAGTTGTCCACATATTCTAAGTCAGAACCATCCAGAGTAGTGATAATGGAAGGCCGTGCAGCTGTGGACAGCGATCGGTTGAAGAGCATGCATTTAGTTTTACTTGCATTTAAGAGCAGTTGGAGGCCACGGAAGGAGAGTTGTATGGCATTGAAGCTCATCTGGAGGTTAGTAAACACAGTGTCCAAAGAAGGGCCAGAAGTATACAGAATGGTGTCTTCTGCATAGAGGTGGATCAGAGAATCACCAATAGCAAGAGCGACATCATTGATGTATACAGAGAAAAGAGTCGGCCTGAGGAGTGAACCCTGTGGCGCCCCCATAGAGACAGCCAGAGGTCCGGACAACAGGCCCTCCGATTTGACACATTGAACTCTGTCTGAGAAGTAGTTGGTGAACCAGACGAGGCAGTCATTTGAGAAACCAAGGCTGTTGAGTCTGCCAATAAGAATGTTGTGATTGGCAGAGTCGAAAGCCTTGGCCAGGTTGATGAATACAGCTGCACAGTACTGTCTCTTATCGATGGCGGTTATGATATCGTTTAGGACCTTGAGCGTGGCTGAGCTGCACCCATGACCAGCTCCGAAACCAGATTGCATAGCGGAGAAGGTAAGGTGGGATTCGAAATGGTCGGTGATCTGTTTGTTAACTTGGCTTTCGAAGACCTTAGAAAGGCAGGGTAGGATAGATATAGGTCTGTAACAGTTTGGGTCTAGAGTGTATCCTACTTTGAAAAGGGGGATGACCGTGGCAGCATTACAATCTTTGGGGATCTCAGACGACACGAAAGAGATGTTGAACCGGCTATTAATAAGGGTTGCAACAATTTCAGTGGATAATTTTAGAAAGAGAGGGTCCAGATTGCCTAGCCCGGTTGATTTGTATGGATCTAGATTTCGCAGTTCTTTCAGAACATCGGCTATCTGGATTTGAGTGAAGGAGAAATGTGGAGGCTTGGGCCAGTTGCTGTGGGGGGTGCAGGGCTGTTGACCGGGGTAGGGGTAGCCAAGTGAAAAGCATGGCCAGCCGTAGAAAAATGCTTTTTGAAATTCTTAATTATCGTGGATTTATTGGTGGTGACAGTGTTTCCTAGCGTCAATGCAGTGGGCAGCTGGGGGGAGGTGCTCTTATTCTCCATGGACTTTACAGTGTCCCAGAACTTTTTGAAGTTTGTGCTACAGGATGCAAATTTATGATTGAAAAAGCTAGCCTTTGCTTTCCTGCCTGTGTATACTAGTTCCTGACTTCCCTGAAAAGTTGCATACCGCGGGGGCTATTCAATGCTATTGCAGTACGCCATAGGATGTTTTTGTGCTGGTCAAGTGGTAGTGGTGGCTGCATCATGTTATGGGTATGCTAGTAATCATTAAGGACTGCGGGAGTTTTTCAGGATAACAGAAATGTTATGAATTTAAGTGCATGCTAAATCCTCGAGGTAAACCTGCTTCAGTCTTCTTTCCAACAGACACTGGGAGATGAATTCCCCTTTCAGCAGGACAATAATCTAAAACACGCCAAATCTACAAGGCCAAATTTACACTGGAATGGCTTACCAAGAAGACAGTGAATGCTCCTGATTAGCCAAGTTACCGTTTTGACTGAGATCTACTTGAAAATCTGTGACAAGACCTGGAAATGATTGCCTAGCTATGATCAACAACCAATTAGAAATAGCTTGAAGAATTTTGAAAAAGCAATGGGCAAATGTTGCACAATCCAAGTGTGAAAAGCTCTTAGAGACTTACCCAGAAAGACTCAGCCTTAATCGCTGCCAAAGATGCTTCAACAACGTTTTGGCTTAGAGTGGTGAATACTTATGTAAATGAGATATTTCTGTATTTTCACTTTGTCATTATGAGGAATTGTTGGTAGATGGGTGAGAGAAAAAAACTATATTTTGAATTCAAACTGTAACACAACAAAATGTGAAATATGTCAAGGGGTAGGACTTTGAAGTAAAAAGACTTATAAAAACAAGTTACCCTACACTTGATCAAAAATCTCTGGCAGATAGCAGTAGACCTACGGATGACGTGAGTCATTGATTTAAATTTACAATGTGTTTTCCTGGAAAATTGAACATGTGTTGAACATTTGTTAAGCTTTTGTTTTTCATGAATCTATTTTTTTATTAATTCAAGGTCCTTAACTGTTGTTCTGGGATTGATTTGCACTTTTCGCACCACAGTACGTTCATCTCTAGGAGATAGAACGCATCTCCTTCCTGAGTGGTATGACGGCTGCGTGGTCCCATAGTGTTTATATTTGCGTACTATTGTTTGTTCAATTGAACATGGTACCTTCAGGCATTTGGAAATTGCTCCCAAGGATGAACCAGACTTGTGGAGGTCTACAATTTATTTTCTGAGGTCTTGGCTGATTTATTTAGATTATCCCATAATGTCAAGCAAAGAGGCACTGTGTTTGAAGGTAGGCCTTGAAATACATCCACAGGTACACCTCCAATTGACTCAAATTATGTAAATTAGCCTATATGAAGCTTCTAAAGCCATGACATCATTTTCTGGAATTTCCAAGCTGTTTAAAGGCACAGTCAACTTAGTGTATGTAAACTTCTGACCCAATGGAATGGTGGTACAGTGAATTATAAGTGAAATAATCTGTCTGTAAACAATTGTTGGAAAAAGGACTTGTATCAAGCACAAATTAGATGTCCTAACCAACTTACCAAAACTATAGTTTGTTAACAAGAAATTTGAAAAATTAGTGATTGAAAAATGAGTTTTAATGACTCCAACCTGATTGTATGTAAATGTCCGACTTCAACTGTATTTCAACTGCACCAGAGCCTCATCAGTAACAGAAGTAGTTTATTTGTCTGAAAACAATTCTTTAATAATTTGCTCGATTTCAGACATGGAATCGTGTTGAGATAGTTTTCCCCAGAGGATTTTCATAAAAATCTTACTCATAACTCTTTTGGTGGGATTGAGGGTCATGTTATCAGCTTCTAGTACTAACCCTAACCCCTCCTTTTTGTGAAAATGCCTAATGTAATCGGCACGCTGGGCATCTAGGTGGGAAATAATGGGGCTGGAGGGGATGGCTGCCTTTTTACGGGCTCCTAACCAACCGTGCTATTTTGTTAGTTTTTTTCAGTGTTTGTAACTTATTCTGTACATATTGTTGCTGCTACTGTCTCTTATGACCGAAAAACGCTTCAGGACATCCGAAAAGCGATTACTCATCTCGAACTGGTCAAAGATTTTTTCTTTAATGAGTCCGACGCAAAGGATATACTGCTCCCTCGAGACCAGGCCCAAATCCATGTCATTCGAGTGAAAAAAAGACTTAGAAAATGGGGGCGGAGGTCAGATGACTTGTGAGAATTCGGAGGTGAGTGTGTAAATCGACACTACCATCAGTACTATTGGCCAATGTGCAATCATTGGAAAAATAAACTCAATGATTAAGCCTATCCTACCAACGGGACATTAAAAACTATAATATCTTATGTATAGAGCTGGCTGGGATTTCCATGCACCAGCAGGACAGAGCAGCTATGTCTGGTAAGAGAAGGGACGTGTGTGTGTGTGTCTATTTGTGGATAACAGCTTGTGAGAAATGTCTAATATTAAAGAAGTCTCGAGGTATTGCTCGCCTGAGGTACCTCATGATAAGCTGTAGACCACACTATCTATCAAGAGAGTTCTCATCTATATTATTCGTAGCCGTCTACCACCACAAACTGATGCTGGCACTAAGACCGCACTCAACGAGCTGTATAAGGCCATAAGCAAACAAAGAAAATGCTCATCCAGAAGCGGCGCTTCTAGTGGACGGAGACTTTAAAGCAGCGAAACTTAAATCTGTTTTACTTAATTTCTACCAACATGTCGCATGTGCAACCAGAGGAAAAGAAAACTCTAGGTCACCTTTACTCCACACACAGGGATGCATACAAAGCTCTCCCTCGCCCTCCATTTGGCAAATCTGACCATAATTATATCCTCCTGATCCCTGCTTACAAGCAAAAACTAAAGCAGGAATTACCAGTGACTCGCTAAATACGGAAGTGGTCAGATAACGCGGATGCAACGCTACAGACCTGTTTTGCTAGCACACTGGAATATGTTCCAGGATTCATCCAATGGCATTGAGGAGTGTATCACCTCAGTCACCGGCTTCATCAATAAGGAGCATCAACGATGTTGTCCCCACAGTGACCGTACGTACATATCCCAACCAGATGCCATGGATTACAGGCAACATCCTCCCCGAGCTAAAGGCTAGAGCTGCCGTTATCAAGGAGCGTGACACTAATCCAGATGTTATGCCCTCAGACAAACCATCAAACAGGAAAAGCGTAAATACAGGACTAAGATTGAATCCTACTACACCGGCTCTGACGCTCGTCGGATGTGGCAGGGTTTGCAAACTATTACGGACTACAAAGGGAAACCCAGCCACTTTCCGCAGCCAATATGAGCATGACCTTTAAACAGGTTAACATTCACAAAGCCGCGGGCCAGACGGATTACCAGGACGTGTACTCAGATCATGCGTGGACCAACTGACAAGTGTCTTCTCTGACATTTTCAACTTCTCCCTGTCCTCGTCTGTAATACCTACATGTTTCAAGCAGACCACCATAGTCCTTGTGAACAAGAAAGCGAAGGTGACCTGCCTAAATGATTACACCGTAGCACTCACGTCGGTAGCCAGGAGGTGCTTTGAAAGGCTGGTCATTGCTCAAATCTACACCATCAAACCCCGGAAACCGTAGACCCACTCCAATTCACATACAGTGCATTGCGAAAGTATTCGGCCCGCTTGAACTTTGCGACCTTTTGCCACATTTCAGGCTTCAAACATAAAGATATAAAACTGTATTTTTTTGTGAAGAATCAACAACAAGTGGGACACAATCATGAAGTGGAACGACATTTATTGGATATTTCAAACTTTTTTAACAAATCAAAAACTGAAAAATTGGGCGTGCAAAATTATTCAGCCCCCTTAAGTTAATACTTTGTAGCACCACCTTTTGCTGCGATTACAGCTGTAAGTCGCTTGGGGTATGTCTCTATCAGTTTTGCACATCGAGAGACTGAAATCTTTTCCCATTCCTCCTTGCAAAACAGCTCGAGCTCAGTGAGGTTGGATGGAGAGCATTTGTGAACAGCAGTTTTCAGTTCTTTCCACAGATTCTCAATTGGATTCAGGTCTGGACTTTGACTTGGCCATTCTAACACCTGGATATGTTTCTTTTTGAACCATTCCATTGTAGATTTTGCTTTATGTTTTGGATCATTGTCTTGTTGGAAGACAAATCTCCGTCCCAGTCTCAGGTCTTTTGCAGACTCCATCAGGTTTTCTTCCAGAGTGGTCCTGTATTTGGCTCCATCCATCTTCCCATCAATTTTAACCATCTTCCCTGTCCCTGCTGAAGAAAAGCAGGCCCAAACCATGATGCTGCCCCACCATGTTTGACAGTGGGGATGGTGTGTTCAGGGTGATGAGCTGTGTTGCTTTTACGCCAAACATAACATTTTGCATGGTTGCCAAAAAGTTCAATTTTGGTTTCATCTGACCAGAGCACCTTCTTCCACATGTTTGGTGTGTCTCCCAGGTGGCTTGTGGCAAACTTTAAATGACACTTTTTATGGATATCTTTAAGAAATGGCTTTATTCTTGCCACTCATCCATAAAGGCCAGATTTGTGCAATATATTGTTGTCCTATGGACAGAGTCTCCCACCTCAGCTGTAGATCTCTGCAGTTCATCCAGAGTGATCATGGGCCTCTTGGCTGCATCTCTGATCAGTCTTCTCCTTGTATGAGCTGAAAGTTTAGAGGGATGGCCAGGTCTTGGTAGATTTGCAGTGGTCTGATACTCCTTCCATTTCAATATTATCGCTTGCACAGTGCTCCTTGGGATGTTTAAAGCTTGGGAAATCTTTTTGTATCCAAATCCGGCTTTAAACTTCTTCACAACAGTATCTCGGACCTGCCTGGTGTGTTCCTTGTTCTTCATGATGCTCTCTGCGCTTTTAACGGACCTCTGAGACTATCACAGTGCAGGTGCATTTATACGGAGACTTGATTACACACAGGTGGATTGTATTTATCATCATTAGTCATTTAGGTCAACATTGGATCATTCAGAGATCCTCACTGAACTTCTGGAGAGAGTTTGCTGCACTGAAAGTAAAAGGGCTGAATAATTTTGCACGCCCAATTTTTCAGTTTTTGATTTGTTAAAAAAGTTAGAAATATCCAATAAATGTCGTTCCACTTCATGATTGTGTCCCACTTGTTGTTGATTCTTCACAAAAAAAATACAGTTTTATATCTTTATGTTTGAAGCCTGAAATGTGGCAAAAGGTCGCAAAGTTCAAGGGGGCCGAATACTTTCGCAATGCACTGTATCACCCCAACAGATCCACAGATGATGCAATCTCAATCACACTCCACACCTCCCTTTCCCACCTGGACAAAAGGAATGCAGTTCATTGAATACAGCTCAGCATTCAACACCATAGTGCCCAAAATCTCATCACTAAGCTAAGGACCCTGGGACTAAACAGTTCCCTCTGCAACTGGATCCTGGTGTCATGGTTCCACCTGTCACCAGATTGCGGCAGAGACCGTCCTAGAGACATTAATGAGACTCAGGTGTGTCCTATTACTCTTTATGATTTCCCTTTTAAAAGAGGTGTGTTTTCTGGTGTTCTTTGTCGAAGCTTGAATGGTTTACTGTGTTTACCGTGTTTGTTTCCTAAGTCAGTTTTTGAGACTTAGTGTTTCTTGTTTTTTCCAGTGTACTATTATCTTGCGGCTACTGTTTATCAGTCAAGTATTTATGTTAAACCTTAACCACTGATTCCTCATCTGGTCTCTTTTCTGCACCTGGGTCCAACCTCAACTCATCACAGCAAGCTTCTGCCAAAACTAGGACCCAACAGAGATCACCCAGATCAAGAATTTTGCGACCCACCAAGGAGCAATGCTGGGACGGTAGTAAGAACAACTCTTCCAAATATCAGAGACCCTCCGGGCACTTACTGACTCCACCCAAGTCTCATCACTCAGTGCTACAGGTGTCGCCATAGTTCCTTCAGGGAACCTGCACGGGGAACCCAAGATCCTAGCCCCCAAGCGGTATGGCGGCCACCCGGGAGGATGCAAGGGGTTACTCACTCAGTGTTCTCTGGTGTTCGAGCTACAGTCCTCCTTGTTCCACACCGATCAGGCCATGATTGCCTACATCACCTCTATACTCTCGGGCAAGGTCCTGGCGTGGGCAACGGCAGTGTGGGAACAGCAGCCACCATCCTGCAGCTCCATATTAGCCTTCACTGTCGAGCTGCGACAAGGCTTCAGCTACCCAGTCGGAATGAGGAGGACAAGAAACTGCACCCATGCGCCTTTCTCTCCAAGCGGCTCTCGCCAGCAGAACGCAACTACGATGTAGGCAACAGGGAGCTCTTGGCAGTTAAATGGGCCCTTGAGGGGTGGAGACACTGTTTGGAGGAGGCACCTCATCCTTTCATGATCTGGAGGGACCATAAGAACTCGGTCTCCATTCAAGAAGCCAAGAGGTTGAACGCTCACCAGGCTAGGTGGGCTCTGTTTTTTAACAGTTGCGATTTCACACTAGCCTATCGCCTGGGATCCAAGAATCAGAAAGCAGACGCCCTGTCCCGCCAACACAGTGTCTCTAACGAGGAGAGGGACTCCGAGCCCATTATCCCCAGCTCCCGCATTGTGGCCCCTGTGATATGGAGTATTGAGACCACGGTACAACAATCCCAGACTCGATTAATCGGGGATTAATCGGACACTGGAAGACACAGAGGGTAGTGCGTGCGGCCCAGTATATCACTGGGGCCAAGCTTCCTGCCATCCAGGACTAGGCAATGTCTGAGGAAAGAAAATTGTCAAAGTCTCCCAAGTCATGGACTGTTCTCTCCACTTCCGCACGGCAAGCTGTACCGGAGCGCCAAGTCTAGGACCAAAAGGCTCCTTAACAGCTTCTACCCCCAAATAAGCAGACTGCCGAACAATTAATCAAATAGCTACCTGGAGTATTTGTTTTTACACGGCTGCTACTCGCTGTTTATTATCTATGGACAGTTACTTTACATATACAAATTACCTCGACTAACCTGTTTCCCTGCACATTGACTCGGAAAAATAAAATGTGATTAGATGTAAGCAGGATAACCGAATGCCTCATTCTTCCCCTTCAGGTTGGAATTTATGTAGACAGAATCTGACATCTCAGGAAAGTGTCACACTTTGTAGGTTCAGAGCAGATGGTAGCCCAGTTCCAGCAATTTATGGATTTCTACAGTAGCACACATGCCTGTGGTGGGGTACTGTACTAATTGCTTGTGGATGTTAAGCGCATGTGGCCTCCACCACTGCCGGTGGGGGCCTGCGCTAATTGCATGTGGATGTGAAGATAGGAGTCTGCTATGAGGTGGGTCTGACTTTTCTCAAAATATTCAGCAGCATTAAATTCCTCAGAGTTCAGTAGTAAGGTGAAAGGAGAAAACATTTCTGATGTGAATTATAATCAGTAGATTGATCCTCCTACCACAAGAAGTGCCAGAAGATCTAGAAGGTTCCAGTCCACAAAATATTTCAAAATGTTTCAATCTGTCTCTCAGATGGAGTGCCTAATGGAGTGACTAATCTCCCGACTGCATGAATGTTATTCAAAGTCTATCTGTAGTTATGAATGACAGCCCCAGCTTTGATCATGCAGCCACACTGCATGGTCTACATCATCATTCATTAGTGGAGCTTTTTATGATGACAAACTTACACCCCCAAGGGCTGCCAGGCACTCCACAAGAATTTGCCTCAGCAACTCCAGGCCTTTGACACGGTTCTCTCTGAACAGAAATATGTCCTGGATGAGATAGTATTGACCAGTTTCCTTCTGTGTCGGTCGAGGCCAGCACCTCTAAGTGCTCGTTAATAGGAGAAAAACACAGGACTGCTGGAATCAAAGCAAATCAAATCAACTTTGATTAATCACATGTGCCGAAAACAACAGGTGTTTTCCTTACAGTGAAAAGCTTACTTACGAGCCCCTAACCAACAGTGAAGTTTCAAAAAATACGGATAAGAATAAGAGATAAAAGTAACAAGTAATTGAGCAGCAGTAAAAAATAAAATAGGAATATATACATGGGGGTGCCGGTACAGAGTCAATGTGGTAGGGCACCGGTTAGCTATGGTAGTACGTACATGTAGGTAGAGTTAATTAAAGTGACTATGCATAGATGACAACAGAGAGTGGCAGTGGTGTGGAGAGTGGATGGAGGAGGGGGGGGGGGGGGGGGGGGGGCAATGCGAATAGTCTGGGTAGCCATTTGACTAGATGTTCAGGAGTCTTATGGCTTGGGGGTAGAAGCTGTTTAGAAGCCTCTTGGAAGAGAGCAATGAACCCACGATTACATCCACAGCACTGACCAGCATTTCCTGGAGATTTTTTTTCTCTCTCTCTCTCTCTCTCTCTCTCTCTCTCTCTCTCTCTCTCTCTCTCTCTCTCTCTCTCTCTCTCTCTCTCTCTCTCTCTCTCTCTCTCTCTCTCTCTCTCTCTCTCTCTCTCTCTCTCTCTCTCTCTCTCTCTCTCTCTCTCTCTCTCTCTCTCTCTCTCTCTCTCTCTCTCTCTACACTAATTGGAGAGACATCACTGGAAAGCAAATTATGTTGTGTGAAATTCTACAGATACACAGACGATTGTCTAGAGATACACAGACGATTGTCTGGGAGGAAGTTATAAGTTTACTAACAGATACATCTAGAACCAGGCACAGATCCTCTCTAACTGCCAGTCAGCATCATCTAGGCCCAGGCACATATCCTATCTAGCTGCCAGTCAGCATCATCTAGGCCCAGGCACAGATCCTCTCTACTCTGCCAGTCAGCATCATCTAGGCCCAGGCACAGATCATCTCTAGCTGCCAGTCAGCTTCTGTATCCTGTGGCTCTCTCTGGCTTCCAGAGTAGCAGGGTCAGGGGTCACAGAGCTCTCTGGTGGAGAGATGAGCTATAGGCTAACCCTACATATCTCATCTAACTCCACACATCTCCTCTAACTCAACACAGTTCCTCTAACTCCGCACATCTCCTCTAACTCTACACATCTCCTCTAACTCTACACATCTCCTCTAACTCCACACATCCCCTCTAACTCTACACATCTCCTCTAACTCCACACATCTCCTCTAACTCCACACATCTCCTCTAACTCTACACATCTCCTCTAACTCAACACAGTTCCTCTAACTCCGCACATCTCCTCTAACTCTACACATCTCCTCTAACTCCACACATCTCCTCTAACTCTACACATCTCCTCTAACTCCACACATCCCCTCTAACTCCGCACATCTCCTCTAACTCCGCACATCTCCTCTAACTCCACACATCTCCTCTAACTCTACACATCTCCTCTAACTCCGCACATCTCCTCTAACTCTACACATCTCCTCTAACTCCGCACATCTCCTCTAACTCCACACATCTCCTCTAACTCTACACATCTCCTCTAACTCCACACATCCCCTCTAACTCCGCACATCTCCTCTAACTCTACACATCTCCTCTAACTCTACACATCCCCTCTAACTCTACACATCTCCTCTAACTCCACACATCTCCTCTAACTCCACACATCTCCTCTAACTCTACACATCTCCTCTAACTCTACACATCTCCTCTAACTCTACACGTCTCCTCTAACTCTACACGTCTCCTCTAACTCTACACGTCTCCTCTAACTCTACACGTCTCCTCTAACTCTACACGTTTCCTCTAACTCTACACGTCTCCTCTAACTCCACACATCTCCTCTAACTCCACACATCTTCGCTAACTCCACACATCTCCATGGCCAATTACAAGTCATCAAGAGTCAGCTGGGTTACGCTTCGCTCTGACACCAGATAATTAATATTGATTCCTCACACATATTCAAACACACATAGGAGGTGGTGGAGACAAATCATCCCTTTGATGAATTAAACCTCACCAAGCATTTTGTGTGATTTTATCAATGTCTTTTGGTCTTTGCTGGCTCCCCTCTGCTCCATGCTGAATCCAGGCCATGTGTGTGAGTCATGGCCAGCCAAGCGCCAGTGGTGTTTCTCTGGCTCTGGAGCTCTGGCTATAGACCTAGAGGCCAGTGACTCAGTGGTGTTGAATCACAAAGGCCAGGCTGTGGAAAGCCACAGGCCCCACAAAGACATGCATTCTCTCCTCAGCCCTTTGTGAACCAGGCCCAGTGCATACATCTGTCAGAGAGATCTGTCCTGTTCGTGAACAACGCCCCCCTTCACGATGCGTCGGCAGTGGCACAGGGCTCACAGGGAAGCTACCCTACAGGAGACTGAAAAACAACCTCAATTAGGCACAGAAAAGTCAGGCCCATTGACATGCAAACACTCAACACACATAAGAACACAAGCAATTAGAGAGTAGCTAGCTTCTATGTAGGGTTGTTGAGTAATGAACACTACACAGTGCATTCGGAAGGTATTCAGACCCATTTACTTTTTCCACGTTTGTTACATTACAGCCTTATTCTAAAATAATAATTCTAAAATCGATCTTAAATAAAAAAAAAGTCCCCATCAATCTACACACAATACCCCATAATGATAAAGTGAAAACAGGTTTTTAGACAAAAGTTTTTAGACAAAAATGCCTTATTTACATTAATATTCAGACCCTTTGCTATGAGACTCGAAATTGAGTTCAGGTGCATCCTGTTTCCATTCATCATCCTTGAGATGTATCTTCAACTTGTTTGGAGTCCACCTGTGGTAAATTCAATTGATTGGACATGATTTGGAAAGGCACACACCTTTTCAAATGTGCATATCAGAGCAAAAACCAAGCCATGAGGTTGAAGGAATTGTCCGTAGAGCTCCTAGACAGGATTGTGTCGAGGCAGAAGTTTGGAACCACCAAGACTCTTGCTAGAGCTGGCCGCCCAGCCAAACTGAGCAATCGGGGGAGAAGGGCCTTGGTCAGGGAGGTGACCAAGAACCCAATGGTCCCTCTGACAGAGCTCCAGAGTTCCTCTGTAGAGATGGGAGAACCTTCCGGAAGGACAACCATCTCTGCAGCACTACACCAAGCAGGCCTTTATGGTAGAGTGGCCAGACGGAAGCAACTCTCTCAGTAAAAGGCACATGACAGCCCGCTTGGGAGTTGGCCAAAAGGCACCTAAAGGGCTCTCAGACCAAGAGAAACAAGATTCTCTTGTCTGATGAAACCAATATTCAACTCTTTGGCCTGAATGTCAAGCGTCACGTCTGGAGGAAACCTGGCAGCATCCCTACGGTGAAGCATGGTGGTGGCAGCATCATGCTGTGGGGATGTTTTTCAGTGATAGGGACTGGGAGACTAGTCAGGATGGAGGGAAAGATGAACATGGACCTCAAACTGGGGTGAAGGTTCACCCTCCAACAGAAAAATGACCCGAAGCACACAGTTAAGATAATGCAGGAGTGGCTTCGGGACAAGTTTCTGAATGTCCTTGAGTGGCCCAGCCAGAGCCCGGACTTGAACCCGATCGAACATCTCTGGAGAGATCTGAAAATAGCTGTGCCGTGACGCTCCCCATCCAACCCGACAGAGCTTGTGAGGATCTGCAGAGAAGAATGGGAGAAACTCCCCAAATACAGGTGTGCCAAGCTTGTAACATCATACCCACAAAGACTTGAGGCTGTAATCGCTGCCAAAGGTACTTCAACAAAGTACTGAGTAAAGGGTCTGAATACTTACAGTATGTGAATGTAATAAGTCAGTTGTTTTATTTTTAATATATAAGTAATACTTCTAACAACCTGTTTTTGCTTTGTCATTATGGGGTATTGTGTGTAGATTGATAAGGAAATTGTTTTATTTAATCAATTTTAAAATAAGGCTGAAACGTAATGAAATGTGGAAAAAGTCAAAGGGTCTGAATACTTTCCGAATGCACTGTATATATTTTTTTATATTTTGTTATACTCTTGTTTTACCAGAAAAGTTGACTGAGAACACATTATCATTTAAACAACGACCTGGGGAATAGTTACAGGGGAGAGGAGGGGTGTGAATGAGCCAATTGTCAGCACACATAGAGCAGTGGTTCCCAAACTGCGGGTACCCCCCCAAGCATTTTTTTTATATATATACTCTATATACAGTACCAGTCAAAGGTTTGGACATACCTACTCATTCAAGGGTTTTTCTTTATTTGTACTATTTTCTACATTGTATAATAATAGTGAAGACATCAAAACTATGAAAGAACACATATGGAATCAAGTAGTAACCAAAAAAGTGTTGGTTGCTTTTCTTCCACTCTGCGGTCCAACTCATCCAAACCATCTCAATTGGGTCGAGGTCGGGTGATTGTGGAGGCCATCTGATGCAGCATTCTATCTCCTTCTTGGTAAAATAGCCCTTACAAAGCCTGGAGGTGTGTTGGGTCATTGTCCTGTTGAAAAACAAATAAGCGCAAACCAGATGGGATGGCGTATCACTGCAGAATGCTGTGGTAGCCATGCTGGTTAAGTGTGCCTTGAATTCTAAATAAATCTCTGACAGTGTCACCAGCAAAGCACACCCACACCATCACACCTCCTCCTCCATGCTTCAAGGTGGGAACCACACATGCAGAGATCATCCATTCACCTACTCTGCGTCTGCAAAGACCCCCTCTCAAATTTGGACTCATCAGACCGAAGGACAGATTTCCACTGGTCTAATGTAAATTTTTTGTGTTTCTAGGCCCAAGAAAGTCTCTTCTTATTATTGGTGTCCTTTAGTAGTGGTTTCTTTGCAGGAAGGCCTGATTCACAGTCTCCTCTGAACAGTTGGTGTTGAGATGTGTGAACTCTGTGAAGCATTTATTTGGACCACAATTTTTTGTGTCGCGCCTGGCGGGTTGAATTATGATTTTCATGTGTTTGTTTGATGAGGTGCTGTCCTCAGATAATAGCATGGTTTGCTTTCGCCGTAAAGCCTTTCTGAAATCTGACACTGTGGCTGGATTAACAAGAAGTTAATCTTTAAACCCATGTATAACACTTGTATGATTTATGAATTATTATCATGAGTATTTCTGTTTTTGAATTTGGCGCTCTGCTATTTCACTGGGTGTTGTCAAATCAATCTCATTAACAGGATTGGCGCGCGAAGGGATCACAAAGAAGTTAACAATGTGGTAAACTATGCATAATTATATATGCATGAAAACCAAAGTCTGAGATCATGACAATTCCCACTCTCTCTTCACCTGACTCTATGCCTCCAGGATACTTTTCTGCTGGACTCCACAAAAATTAAGGCCCTAAAAAACCTCCTCATGCTTTTGCCCAGTCTTCCCCTTTCCGGCCCCAGGTTCCGAGAGGTGTTCCCAAGCCATGTCATTTTTACTTTGTTCCCCATCTCCTTCATTGACACTTGATAGGCACGTCACCTGATAGGCAAGTGCGTATCCCTAATCAACTCTACATCCTCTTGAGGTAACTCAGCACTGTATATGCTTTCACATCAATGCCTTCAAAATGTTTAGAGTACAATTACCCCAACGTCTATCCTCTTTCATATTATGCATTAACCAATAAAACAGCTAACCGAACCCAACTATGATGTTAAAGTAGCTCCTAGACGCAACCCATCTGCATGTTTACAGTGGAATCTCTCTCTTTTTAGCTCCGCTTCCTCTGTCATGGTGTCTTCAAGCTCACCAATTATGCAGCTGGACCTCACTTCTCGTGAAAACTATGCACCCACTGAGGAGAGACATGATGATCTTTACTGCTGCAGGTGCTGTAAGGAATACTGTGTGTGGACCAGACCAACGCTGTCCCAACACCCCCCACCTGGTGTATCTTGATGTACACTCAACTTCCAGAATTCAGCCCGTGCCCTTGGTTATCTCTGCTTTCACCTGAGGATAAACACACTGCAACACATGGATCATTTCCTGACAACATAGACTCTCCTCTTATGGCAAGATCACTAATTTGTGACATTTGAATAACAGCCTCCCTTGTACTCCAATTGGTCTCCCAGTTACCAGCTACCAAGCCATGTGGCATGAGTCCTCATAAACTGATTTCCCAAAAATGCTGCTAAAATAACCCCTGCTACTAGTAACATGGACCATGCATATAGCCTCCTTCAATTACAGTCTCTACAGCGACTGCCTTGAGAATAACTACTGCATGTAATCTGTCAAGTGTTCACCGGCTGAAATTGGGAAAGAGATTAATGAGTTGGAAGAATATCCAACCTAACAAAACTCTGAGTCACAGGTTTCTTGGATGTTTACCATAGTGTCTGAAATGCCACCACTATCTCTTCTACTCTCACCATGATCTGGGTATGTGTAATGTTCAATTTAACTTCATTAACTCCCTATATTGTGCACAGTTAGCTGTCCTCCCTCTATTGTAACAACATACAGTGTCTGGGAATGATACTCCTCTATTACTACAACCTTAATTTTTGAGCCCCCACAGATATTCACTGCAGTCACATTCCATCCCACTTAACAGCCCTATGTAAACATTCTGTTTCAAACACCTCCTCCTGCTACAGATACATTTGCACATTTATCATTCCATCTAACCCATAACACACTAGTCACTACTCCTAATGCACTTCTTCAGTTATGAACATACTGAAACATTCTCAAATCAACGAGTTAATATACATCAGTCCCTCCTCTGGAACAATGATCACTCTTATGTTCCACGAAACCTAAAAACATATTGACTTAAAAAGGAAAGAGAAAAAAAGTACATGTTTAATAACTTCCCACCACACGTTGATGCGACTAAAACTAGGGAAAAAAACGTCCATAAGTTACGTTCTATGCCCATGTTATGCTGGTCACCATGCCCTCTCCTTCGTTTTCATCCTTGGGTGTTATCGCAAAACACAGACTATGAGCCTTGTATGCAATTAATTGTACCGTATCATCCAGCCATCTCTATGTATCGATGTGATTTAACATAAAAAATGCTGATGACATCGTAAAACAAAAGAGAACAAAAAAATTTAACTTCATGGTTGATCCAAGTTATCATCCAGTGAGTTCTCTAACAATTTCCTTGTCGGAGGACACTTAGAAAATAAGGTTTCTGGAGCCTCCCTCGGTCTAATAACTTTAAGCAGCACCCCCACCCCTTACCATTTGAAAGCAACTCTCATTTTATAAATTATCCAACCCAAATTCAGAACGATAGTCCTTAGTGCTTACTTTGAATCTAGGACTCGAATTCCAGCTTCTCAACTTAGCACACGTCATCCCGGTTAGAATGTACATTTGTAAATGGAACCTTTAACTGCCGTTAAGCACTCTTCTCATTACAGCCCCCCTTTATCCCTGTCGCAAGTGGCCTGGTAATGAAAGATCAGTATCACAATGCATCCTTAGTCTAAATTGTTCGCAGTGTGTAGACCCCCCTCCTTCGCCCGGCATTTATCATTGTAGCGTGTCTTTTTCAGATATTGATTACAGTTCATCTTCCCAAAGCCACATGTAATTCTTGCCTGTCCCATTTGATGGCCCTCAATAATGTCCCAATTTCAATTTCCAAATAGACACATCCATTTCTCCCACATACATGAGTCTTTCACCTGAGCCGTTCTCTCTCTTCAGGCTCACTCCACTCGTGCTCTCAGTACTCCTGCCCCAGTTTATGGCTTGGACTCAGAAGTGTTAAAAATCACTGTCGCATTGCATGCCTTTGTCACTCTTTCTTCAGCTGGTAAGGGAGGGTTTTGAGGTTCACACACACTGTTTGTGGTCAAATTATTCCTACCATGCATTAAGTCACGATCTGACATCACCTTCCATGATTACCTCAAAAAAGCACAGATCAAATTAACAGTTTAGTTCAATTTATTTCTGTTTCAGGAAATCCAGACAAGCATTGACTATATGAGAAATTATTACATTAGCCTTTTTTTAATAACATTATCTCTATGACAAATGTCAAAGAGCATAACAACATATTGTTACTACTAAAACCATTTTCAAAATAAGTTCATACTCCCTTATTCTACCGGCAACCTCTCGGAAGAGTTACCAGATCAGAAAGTTATCACCCTAACCCCTCGCAGAAATCCCACACTCCATGAATCCCAATCTGGTGAAATTTGTATCAAAACAACAAGAACAATTTTAAGATCAGAAATGCACGTCACACTCCATTTGGAGTACCGGTCATCCATTCTTAACCTCTCTAGGTTATGTGGGACGCTAGCGTCCCACCTGGCCAACATCCAGTGAGATTGCAGAGCTCCAAATTCAAATACAGAGATACTCATTATAATAATTCAGAAAACATACAACTATTTTACATAGGTTTAAAGATGAACCTCTTGTGAAACCAACCACGGTGTCAGATTAAAAAAATGCTTTGCGGCGAAAGCATACCATACGATTATTTGAGAACATAGCCCAGCAGACAAATCATTACAAACAGTAACCAGCCAAGTAGAAGAGTTACACAAGTCAGAAATAGAGATATTTTAATCACTTACCTTTGATGATCTTCATATGATTGCACTCAGAAGACATTCATTTATTCAATAAATGTTCCTTTTGTTCGATAAAGTCTCTTTATATCCAAAAAACCTCAGTTTTGTTAGTGCGTTTTCTTCAGTAATCCACAGGCTCAAACGCAGTCACAACAGGCAGACAAAAAATCCAAATAGTATCCGTAAAGTTCGTAGAAACACTTCAAACGATGTTCATAATCAATCCTCAGGTTGATTTTAGCCAAAAATAATCGATAATATTTCAACCGGACAATAACGTCGTCAATACAAAAGGTAAAAAGAAAGGCACTCTCTCGGTCGAGCGCATGAAAAAGCTCTATGACACGGCAGGGTCCACGCATTCAGACTGCTCTTACTCCCTCATTTTTCAGAATACAAGCCTGAAACAATTTCTAAAGACTGTTGACATCTAGTGGAAGGCATAGGAACTGCAATTTGAGTCCTAAGTTAATGGATACTGTAATGGCATTGAATAGAAAACTAAACCTTTAAAAAAATCCTACTTCCTGAATGGATTTCTCTCAGGTTTTCACCTGCCAAATCAGTTCTGTTATACTCAAAGACACTATTTTAACAGTTTTGGAAATTTTAGAGTATTTTCTATCCAAATCTATTATATGCATATCCTATCGTCTGGGCATGAGTAGAAGAGTTTTATTTGGGCACGCTTTTCATCCAAAATTCCAAATGCTGCCCCCTACCGTAGAGAAGTTAACATATATATTTCCTTTTACATGCAGACTAAACAAGTACCTTTGTGGATTTACCCAAAGACCATGACCCCAGGGAACTGGTAATTTCCCCCTTCATACACATGATTAAAAAACAACATGTTAAATAAAAAATAACCCAATTCGAATAACTAATCACCTTAGAATTCTGTATAACTCCCTAAGGAAACAATAGTATCTCATAATGTACAATTTGAATAGAGACTGGTGTTTCTCAATCATTTTATAATTAAATCCCACTTGTTTTCGATCATTTCTTGTGAGATTGATCAGGCGTCACCAGAAAGTCAGGATACAGGGCATTCGAAACCTATTAAAATATTTATTCTCCCTTTTCATTCCCTGACCTTCTGAAACCATTTAAATACCTTTCAAAACATTTCCATCCTTCTGCATACACAATTTAAAACTGAATTGAAAAGATCCCATCCAAAATAAAACCCACTGTATCAACACCACTAATGCATATTCATAACCAGTAAATTGTGTGTACGTGCCGGTGTGTGTGTGTGGTAAACCACATGGCAAAAACTAACAAAATTGGCCAGGCCTTATTTAATTTCCTGGAGAAAATGTCAATTTCATCTGTATCCACTATAGTACATCTTAATCAGCAACCCAAAGTTGTAACTACAATCAAAACATGATAATAATAAGTCCATTATATTCCCTCAAATCATTCATCTTAATGTACCCCAATGTTTATGTGCGCTTAATGTAGCATGTGCTACCTTCAGACACAATTCACTCCCATATGGAATTATATAATTGGTCTCTCTCTTCCATAATGATGTAAAATGATCCTGGTACCGTTACTAGGCCATTGTCCAATCAACATTCAGTTGAAGTTGGAAGTTTACATGAACCTCAGCCAAATACATTTAAACTCAGTTTTTCACAATTCCTGACATTTAATCCTAGTAAAAATTCCCTGTCTTAGGTCAGTTAGGATCACCACTTTATTTTAAGAATGTGAAATGTCAGAATAATAGTAGAGAGAAGGATTTATTTCAGCTTTTATTTCTTTCATCATATTCCCAGTGGGTCAGAAGTTTACATACACTCAATTAGTATTTGGTAGCATTGCATTTAAATTGTTTAACTTGGGTCAAACGTTTTGGGTAGCCATCCACAAGCTTCCCACAATAAGTTGGGTGGATTTTGGCCCATTCCTCCTGACAGAGCTGGTGTAACAAAGCTGGATTCATGTTTGCTTGCACACGCATTTTCAGTTCTGCCCACAAACTTTCTATGGGATTGAGGTCAGGGCTTTATGATGGCCACTCCAATACCTTGACTTTATTGTCCTTTAGCCATTTTGACACAACTTTGGAAGTATGCTTGGGGTCATTGTCCATTTGGAAGACCCATTTGCGACCAAGCTTTAACTTCCTGACTGATGTCTTGAGATGTTGTTTCAATATATCCACATCATTTTCCCATCCTCATAATGTCATCTCTTTTGTGAAGTGCACCAGTCCCTCCTGCAGCAAAGCACCCCCACAACATGATACTACCACCCTCGTGCTTCATGGTTGGGGTGGTGTTCTTCGGCTTGCAAGCCTCTCCCTTTTTCCTCCAAACATAACGATTGTCATTATGGCCAAACGGTTATATTTTTGTTTCATCAGACCAGAGGACATTTCTCCAAAAAGTAGAATCTTTGTCCCCATGTGCAGTTTCAAATCGTAGTCTGGCTTTTTTATGGCAGTACTGGAGCAGTGGCTTCTTCCTTGCTGAGCGGCCTTTCAGGTTATGTCGATATAGGACTCATTTTACTGTGGATATACGTAGATACTTTGTACCTGTTTCCTCCAGCATCTTCACAATGTCCTTTGCTGTTGTTCTGGGATTGACTTGCACTTCTTGCACCAAAGTACGTTCATCTCTAGGAGACAGAACGCGTCTCCTTCCTGAGCAATATGACGGCTGCATGGTCCCATGGTGTTAATACTTGCTTACTATTGTTTGTGCAGATGAATGTGGTACCTTCAGGCGTTTGGAAATTGCTCCCAAGGATGAACCAGACCTGTGGAGGTTCACAATAAAGGATTTATTTTAATTTTCCCATGATGTCAAGCAAGAGGCACTGAGTTTGAAGGTAGGCCTTGAAATACATCCACAGACACACCTCAACTGACTCAAATTATGTCAATTAGCATATCAGAAGCTTCTAAAGCCATGACATCATTGTTCTGGAATTTTCCAAGCTGTTTAAAGGCACAGTCAACTTAGCGTATGTAAACTTCTGACCCGCTTGGATTGTGACACCGTGAATTCTAAGTTAAATAATCTGTCTGTAAACAATACAAAGTAGATGTCCTAACCGACTTGCCAAAACTATAGTTTGTTAACTTCTTGGTGACTGGGGGACAGTATTGAGTAGCTTGGATGAATAAGGTGCCCAGAGAAAACTGCCTCCTACTCAGTCCCAGTTGCTAATATATGCATATTATTAGTAGATTTGGATAGACCACTCTGAAGTTTCTAAAACTGTTTGAATGATGTCTGTGAGTATAACAGAACTCATATGGCAGGCAAAAACCTGAGACAAATCCAACCAGGAAGTGGGAAATCTGAGGTTTGTAGTTTCATTTAAGAGATTGCCTATCCAATATGCTGTGTCTATGGGCCAGATTGCACTTCCCAAGGCTTCCAGCAGATGTCAACAGTCTTTAGAAAGTTGTTTGAGGCTTCTATTGTGGAAGGATGTCGAATAAGAGCTGTTTCAACAAGTGGACTAGGCTGAGGCCAGACTCAGTTGGACTAGGCTGAGGCCAGACTCAGTTGGACTAGGCTGAGGCCAGACTCAGTTGGACTAGGCTGAGGCCAGACTCAGTTGGACTAGGCCGAGGCCAGACTCAGTTGGACTAGGCTGAGGCCAGACTCAGTTGGACTAGGCTGAGGCCAGACTCAGTTGGACTAGGCTGAGGCCAGACTCAGTTGGACTAGGCTGAGGCCAGACTCAGTTGGACTAAGCTGAGGCCAGACTCAGTTGGACTAGGCTGAGGCCAGTCTCAGTTGGACTAGGCTGAGGCCAGACTCAGTTGGACCTGGCTGAGGCCAGACTCAGTTGGACTAGGCTGAGGCCAGACTCAGTTGGACTAGGCTGAGGCCAGTTTCAGTTGGACTAGGCTGAGGCCAGTCTCAGTTGGACTAGGCTGAGGCCAGACTCAGTTGGACTAGGCTGAGGCCAGTCTCAGTTGTTTACTGCCCAGTCACGCGGGTGCGCCGTTCCTTCTTTTTCCTCTGTAATTAATACACTATTGTCCGGTTGGAATATTATTGAAGATGTATTATAAAAAGACCCTAAGGATTGATTGTAAACACGTTCTGTTTTCGCCAAAAAGCCTTTCTGAAATGGGACACTGTGGTTGGATTAACGAGAAGTGTATCTTTAAAATGGTGTAAAATACTTGTATGGTTGAGGAATTTTAATTATGAGATTTCTGTTGTTTTGAATCTGGCGCCCTGCAATTTCACTGGCTGTTGGCGAGGTGGGACACTAGAGTCCCGAACGATCCAAGAGAGGTTAAGGAGAAGGTTATCTAAAGTTCTATGTACAATAGTTGTATCTTTTATCAATGTTTATTATGAGTATTTCTGTGAATTGATGTGGCTCCCTGCAAAATCACCACATGTTTTGGAACTACTGAACATAACACCCCAATGTAAAATTAGATTTTTGGATATAAATGTGCACTTTATCGAACAAAACATACATGTATTGTGTAACATGAAGTCCTATGTGTGTCATCTGATGAAGATCATCAAAGGTTAGTGATTAATTTTATTGATATTTCTGCTTTTTGTGACTCCTCTCTTTGGCTGGAAAAATGTCTGTGTTTATCTGTGACTTGGTGGTGACCTAACATAATCATGTGGTGCTTTCGCTGTAAAGCCTTTTTGAAATCGGACACTGTGGCTGGATTAAAGAGAATTTTATCTTTAAAATGGTGTAAGATACTTGTATGCTTGAGGAATTTTAATTATGAGATTTTTGTTGTTTTGAATTTGGTGTCCTGCACTTTCACTGGCTGTTGGCGGGGTGGAACGCTGCCGTCCCGAATATCCCAGAGAGGTTAACAAGAAATTTGTGGAGTGGTTGAAAAACCAAAGTGTATGTAAACTTCCGACTCCAACTGTATTCCCAAACTTCTCCCTACTGTGTCTCGGGTGTTTTAGATTTCTTCACTGAACTCTTATATTACACACCTTTCATTAACTATTTTCCAAACCTCTCCCTATTTTCCTGTGATATTCGTATTTACTCTTTGTTCCCTAGTTTAGTTTTATTGTGCTATTCACTTTATTAAAACCACTCTCCCTACAGGTCCAGGGCTGAATCTTCCTAACAGTCTGTTAAAACCTCTCTGGGATATGTGGGACGCTAGCGTCCAGCCAACATGTCAGATTTCAAAAAGGCTTTTCGGCGAAAGCAAACAATGCTATTATCAGAGAGTAGCACCCGTAAACAAAAAGAGAAAACATATTTCAACCCTGCAGGCGCGACACAAAACGCAGAAATAAAAATATAAATTATGCCTTACCTTTGACGAGCTTCTTCTGTTGGCACTCCAATATGTCCCAGAAACATCACAAATGGCCCTTTTGTTCGATTAATTCCGTCGATATATATCCAAAATGTCCATTTATTTGCCGCATTTGATCCAGAAAAAGACTGGTTCCAATTTGCACAAAGTGACTACAAAATATCTCAAAAGTTACCTGTAAACTTTGCCAAAACATTTCAAACTACTTTTGTAATACAACTTTAGGTATTTTTTAAAGTAAATAATCGATAAAATTGAACACGGGATGATCGGTGTTCCATACAGGAAGAAAACAAACTGACGCTACCTTTCTGGTCACGCGCCTCTAACAAACAGTACACTTGAAGTGACCCTCGCTTTGAACAGGGCTACTTCTTCATTACACAAAGGAAAAACCTCAACCAATTGCTAAAGACTGGCGACATCCAGTGGAAGCGGTAGGAACTGTAAGAACATCCCTTAGAAATCTGGATTCCAAATGAAAACCTATTGAAAAGAGAGTGACCTCAAAAAAATTCTGGATGGTTTTTCCTCAGGGTTTCGCCTGCTACATAAGTTCTGTTATACTCACAGACATGATTCAAACAGTTTTAGAAACTTCAGAGTGTTTTCTATCCAAATCGACTAATAATATGCATATCTTATCGTCTGGGGATGAGTAGCAGGCAGTTGAATTTGAGCATGCATTTCACAGGGCCTAACACAGGGCTTGCATGCCCCTCTCTCTGGAGGCAGCCTAACACAGGGCTTGCATGTCCCTCTCTTTGGAGGCAGCCTAACACAGGGCTTGCATGCCCCTCTCTCTGGAGGCAGCCTAACACAGGGCTTGCATGTCCCTCTCTCTGGAGGTAGCCTAACACAGGGCTTGCATGCCCCTCTCTCTGGAGGCAGCCTAACACAGTGCTTGCATGTCCCTCTCTCTGGAGGCAGCCTAACACAGGGCTTGCATGCCCCTCTCTCTGTAGGAAGCCTAACACAGGGCTTGCATGCCCCTCCCTCTGTAGGCAGCCTAACACAGGGCTTGCATGTCCCTCTCTCTGGAGGCAGCCTAACACAGGGCTTGCATGTCACTCTCTCTGTAGGCAGCCTAACACAGGGCTTGCATGCCCCTCTCTCTGGAGGCAGCCTAACACAGGGCTTGCATGTCCCTCTCTCTGGAGGCAGCCTAACACAGGGCTTGCATGCCCCTCTCTCTGGAGGCAGCCTAACACAGGGCTTGCATGCCCCTCTCTCTGGAGGCAGCCTAACACAGGGCTTGCATGCCCCTCTCTCTGAAGGCAGCCTAACACAGGGCTTGCATGCCCCTCTCTCTGGAGGCAGCCTAACACAGGGCTTGCATGCCCCTCTCTCTGGAGGCAGCCTAACACAGGGCTTGCATGCCCCTCTCTCTGAAGGCAGCCTAACACAGGGCTTGCATGCCCCTCTCTCTGGAGGCAGCCTAACACAAGGCTTGCATGCCCCTCTCTCTGGAGGCAGCCTAACACAGGGCTTTGGGTGGTGTCCAAAAATACATGGAGTCTAATCAAAGTGACAAGTTCCCTACAGTGTAATATGATTAGGGGTAAAACCTAATGATCCTGGGTGTTGTAAGGCATAAAAGGTAGATAGTGGATCTGACAGAAATTAAACTGAAAAATATTTTGTTTGAGACAACTGAGGGATGATCTGAAATGGGAGTAAACAGTACTAGACAGACAATGTTCACCACACTGTAAGCAAGCTGGCTATTCCTTTTGTGTCAATCTTTAATAATATTGTTTTTTGACTGTTTCTTTAAAAAAAGAAAGTCTACTTGTTCTGTTAAATCCATTAGACTTTCGCTCATGACGTTCCTTGTTTGAGAATTGACCCCATTTCTTCTTGGTCAAAATGTTCTCCAGTCAAGAGACCGGCTGGCCAAAGGGTCATGCTCTGTGTGGATTATCTCATTTCAAGACAAGTATATCCACACAGAAAGAGGAAATGATAAGCCCTGCAATATATCAATAAGTCACATTCATAACACTGCAATTACCATTTTGCCATGATGGGTATTGAACGACAGCTGAGTTGACTGAAAAATAGAAGCCTTTCATTGCAATTCTTGTTGGAAAGCTCTTATTTTCATCCAAACCTGACCATAACTTTAGAGGTAGCTCTAACTTGTCTAGATTCCATCACCGTCATCATAGCTGTTTGATTTCTATCAATGTTTTATGGACATCACAATGCCTGGCTGGCTGGTGAGTGCTGTGATGTTGAAACAGGCCCTGAATGCCTACTGTGGATGGAGGGGTATAGAGACTAACTGACAGAGGCAATGATTCACTCCCATAAGTCTGATCAATCAACCCACGGGAGAGAATGTGCTGTGTTCACACAGTAATCCTTATTCAAACACTATGTGCAATTAATTTCATGTCAGAATAAACATTTATTTGGTTTTTGGCTGCTCCAAAACAAGTAAATAAATGGTTGTTTCTTACAACCGTGGAATTTGCTGTAATCTATTTCCCAAGCAGTGTATTATGCTTGGTGTGTGTGAGAGGTGAATTCCTGTTTTTTGACAATTGTTTCAACTTAATCTTAACTGAAGACAACAACAACAAATACCTTTCAGGCTGTAACATCAAACATCACAGCTCCCCAATGTCTCTTCATTATGTAGAATAATAGTCTTGGTGGAGTTCCTGTTTTCAGCACATTATCACATTATCCTGATGTGATACAATCATCTGTGAAAAATAGGCTACATCTCAAGACTGTAATTATATAACACCTTTGAAGAATTCACAGTGGGATTCACTGGAGCGCATGAAGTCATCCAGATAAAAAAAAAGAATGCCCATGGTGGATGGTTAAATGCTGTCTGAATGGCAGAGGGACATGCTGCTCACAAAGAGCCACAGGGTTTCCATTGTCTCAGGTGAGACCTAAACAACTATCTTGATCAATTATTACCATGTGAATATTTTAGCAAAACACATCTAATTCTTGTAGTAGATTAACGCATAACCATAGAGATGAGACCACGTTCAAATACCTTACATCTCCTCTATCTTTTCCGTCATTCCAACAAAGGCAACTGTACAGCTCGTCAGTCGTTTCTCTACAACACAGATCAATAGTTGCTAGTTGTCCCTAGCCCCTTTAATACACAGTGAATAATAAATAACAATAACGATTAAAAATAACATGGCTATTTGTTTTTATTAGGCTATTTGTTTTCATTAGTTCCTGCCAAGGCAGCAGCTACTCTTCCAGGGGTTAATTAGGGATCCCCATTAGTTCCTTCCAAGGGAGCAGCTACTCTCCTTGGCGTTTATTATGGATCCCCATTAGTTGCTGCCGAGGAAAAAGCTACTCTTCCGGGGGTCCAAACACATTAAGGCACTTAATTCACACATAAAAAAGACAAAACAGTGCATCATATAATATTATTACCCCACAACATATCTACAATACAAAATGTATAATACCACCATACAACAATATTACAATGTACGTGTGTGTAGAGTGCGTGTGCCAGCGTGTGTGTACATATGTGTGTGTCTGTATATGTGTGTGTGTGTGTGTGTGTGTGTGTCACTTCACTGTCCCCACTGTTCCATAAAGTGTATTTTAATTTGTTTTTAAAATGTGATTCTAATGCTTGCATCAGTTACCTGATGTGGAATATAGGCATAGCTCTATAGTATGTAGTACTGTGCGCCTCCCGCAGTCTGTTCTGGACTTTGGAATAGTGAAGAGACCTCTGGTGGCATGTCTTGTTGGGTATGCATGGGTGTATGAGCTGTGTGATAGTAGTTTAAACAGACAGCTCGGTATATTCAGCTTGTCAACACTTCTTACAAAATCAACTAGCGATGAACTCAATCTGTCCTCCACTTTGAGCCATGAGAGATTGACATGCATAGCATTAATGTTAGCTCCCTGTGTACTTTTAAGGGCCAGCCATGCTGCCCTGTTCTAATGGTTATTGTAATTGGTCCTAATCCCTCTTTGTGGCACCTGACCACACGACTGAACAGCAGCCCAGGTGTAACAAAACTAGGGCATGTGGGACCTGCCTTGTTGATAGTGTTGTTAAGAAGGCAGAGTAGTGCTTTATTATGGACAGACTTTTCCTCTCCCCATCTTAGCTGCTGTTGTATCAACATGTTTTCACCATGACAGTTTACAATCCAGGGTTACTCCAAGCAGTTTAGTCACCTTAACTTCCTCAGTTTCCACATTATTCATTACAAGATTTAGTTGAGATTTAGGGTTTTGAGAATGATTTGTCCAAAATACAATGCTTTCAGTTTCAGAAATATTTAAGAATAACTTATTCCTTGCCACCCATTCTGAAACGAACTGCAGCTCTTTGTTAAGTGTTGCAGTCATTTCAGTCGCTGTAGCTGACGTGTAGCTGATGTGTAGAGTGTCGAGTCAGCTGCATAAATAGACACTCTGGCTTTACCCAAAGCCAGTGGCATGTCATTAGTAAAGATTGAAAAAAGTTAGGGGCCTAGACAGCAGCCCTGGGGAATTCCTGATTCTACCTGGATTATGTTGGAGAGGCTTCCATTAAAGAACACCCTCTGTGTTCTGTTAGACAGGTAACTCTTTATCCACAATATAGCAGGGGGTGTAAAGCCATAACACATACATGTTTTCCAACAGCAAACTATGATCGATAATGTCAAAAGCCGCACTGAAGTCTAACAAAACAGACCCCACAATATTTTATCATCAATTTCTCTCAGCCAATCATAATTTGTGTAAGTGCTGTGCTTGTTGAATGTCCTTCCTTATAAGCGTGCTGAAAGTCTGTTGTCAATATGTTTACTGTAAAATAGCATTGTATCTGGTCAAACACATTTTTCCCCCATATGTTTATTAAGGGTTGGTAACATGCCTGAGGGTACACACTTTCTAGTAAGTTTAGATTGAAGTTATGCCAAATAGGAGTGGCAATATCATCCGCTATTATCCTCAGTAATTTTCAATCCAAGTTGTCAGACCCCAGTGGCTTGTCATTGATGATAGACAACAATAATTGTCTTTCATAATTTGGTCAGTTGTACTTGGATGTGTAGAGTCGGCATTTGTTGCTAATCTTGCCAATGAAAAAAAATACTAAAATAGTTGACAATATCAGTAGATTTTGTGAAGAATGAGCTATCTGATTCAATGAAGGATGGAGCTGAGTTTGCCTTTCTGCCCAAAATGTCATTCATTTTGCCTCATCCCTCTCTACCATACAATATTTCAATTCCTTATCAATCAATCAATCCATTTTTTAGTAATTTTATTAATGGGTGCATGCTTATTAGCAACTGGAGTAAGCAATTTCATAAATGTGTCAAGTGTAGTCTGGTTGCTCCTCATTACACACCACAGACTAGCAAATATTATTTTCATCATCAACAAAGTATTGTATGACTTCTTAAACAGTATATGAGGCCCAGCCTTTTCCTAGATATGGCTACAATATTGTGATCACTACCTCCGATGGATCTGGATACTGCTTTAAATCAACTTTTTGCAGCGTTAGTAAAGATGTGATCAAAACGTATTGTAATGTATTGATGATTTCATTCCTGTGCTGTTTGTAACTACCCTGGTAGGTTGACTGATAACTTGAACCAGTTTTCAGGCACTGATGAAAGCCAGTCAAAATTGAAATGACCCAGAAAATATACCTCTCTGATATCACATACATTATCAAGCATGTCACAGATATTATTCAGATACTGACAATTAGCACTTGGTGGTCTATAGCAGCTTCCCACAAGAATGGGCTTTAGGCGAGGCAGATGAACCTGTAGACATATTACTTCAACAGTATTTAACATGAGATCCTCTCTAAGCTTTACAGGAATGTGGTTCTGAATATACAGTGCCTTCAGAGACTTTTCAGACCCCTTGACTTTTTCCACATTTGTTACTTTACAGCCTTATTATAATTACCCCATAATCAGAGCAAAAACCGAGCAATGAGGTCAAATGAATTGTTCGTAGAGCTCTGAGACAGAATTGTGTCAAGGTGGCCTCCCGAGTGGCACAGTGGTCTAGAGATCCTGGTTCGAGTCCAGGCTCTGTCGCAGCCGGCCGCGAGACCCATGCGGTGGAGCACAATTTGCCCAGCGTCGCCAAGGTTAAGGGAGGGTTTGGCCGGCAGGGATGTTCTTGTCCCATTGCACACTAGCGACTCCTGTGGTGGGCTGGGCGCAATGCCTGCTAGCACGGTCGCCAGTTGTACGCTTCTGGGTTAAGCAGGCATTGTATCAAGAAGCAGTGCGGCTTGGCTGGGTTGTGTTTTGGAGGACGCAGGGCTCTCAACCTTCTCCTCTGCTCAGTCCGTACAGGAGTTGCAGCAATGGTACAAGATCATAACTACCATGAAATTGGGGAGAAAAAGGGGTATAATTAAAAAATATATATAATAAAGAATTGTGTTAAGTTATAGACCGGGGGAAGGGTACCAAAAAATGTCTGCAGCATTAAAGGTCTTCAAGAACACATTGGCCTCCATCATTCATCAATCTAAAAAGTTTGGAACCATCACGACTCTTCCTAGAGCTGGCATCCCGGCCAAACTGAGAAATCGGGGAGGTGACCCGATGGTCCCTCTGCCAGAGCGCCAAAGTTCCTCTGTGGAAATGGGAGAACCTTCCAGAAGGACAACCATCTCTGCAGCACTCCACCAATCAGGCCTTTATGGTAGAGTGGCCAGACGGAAGCCACTCCTCTAAAAAGCATGACAGCCCGCTTGGAGTTTGCCAGAAGGCACCTAAAGGACTCTCCGACCATGAGAAAGAAGATTTTCTGGTCTGATAAAAGCAAGATTGAACTCTTTGGCCTGAATGCCAAGCGTCACATCTGGAGGAAACCTGGCACAATCCCTATGGGTGAAGCATGGTGGTGGTAGCATCATGCTGGGGGGGATGTTTTTCAAAACAACCAAAATATGTTTTTTTAAACAACCAAAGATTTCAATACTAAAAGCGTGAACATTCTATTGTTGTCCAACATCAAACTTGTCGTTATGAAAAAGTATAAACACAAAAACTACAGGCTACATGACATCAGCAGCCTGGTGGTCCAAAAATAGTATAACTTGTGTATTTTAACACCAATAAACCCACCTGTTTAAAAAGGAATTTAGTTTACGTCAACAAACCAGGCAACTAAAAGCAACTTTCTCAAGAATATGTTGGTTTGTTTCTAGCTTGTTAGCTAGCTAGCTAATGTTAAGTTAGCTGGCTAGCCAGTTCAACTAATGAGCATATCATATAGCTGACCTGTTTTCACTTTAGCATATTTGTATTCTTTGTATTTACAAGTTAATGGCAAGCCAATTACAGAAAATAGCTTGTGGTTGTGAGTGTGACTAATTAAAAGCAGGGAATTCTACCACAGAATTTTAGAACTTGGCCTAACGTTATATACAAATTTGACTTTGGTGCTGGTCATGTTGTTCTTCACATTACCGTCTCTGGTAAACATGTACTATATCAAATAAAATCTCAGTTTATTTGTCACATGAAAAGGATACAGATGGTGTAAACGGTACAGTGAAATGGTTACTTGAATAGTGGAGTCTTTTGTTAGCTAGCTAGCTCGGTAAACAATGAACCATAATCCCAACTCATAACGTTACTACCCTGCATGAATCTGCAGGTAGCTAACTAACCAGGTTCAATGTTAGCTAGCTATCTAACATTAGGCTATACCTAGTAATGCAAATGTCTCTGAGATACAAATAATATTAATACACAGATCATACACGTAACGTTAGCTAGTGAGCCAAATCAAATCAAATCAAATCTAATTTTATTTGTCACATACACATGGTTAGCAGATGTTAATGCGAGTGTAGCGAAATGCTTGTGCTTCTAGTTCCGACAATGCAGTAATAACCAACAAGTAATCTAGCTAACAATTCCAAAACTACTACCTTATACACACAAGTGTAAGACAATAAAGAATATGTACATAAAGATAAATGAGTGAGTGATGGTACAGAGCGGCATAGGCAAGATACAGTAGATGGTATTGAGTGTAGTATATACATATGAGATGAGTATGTAAACAAAGTGGCATAGTTAAAGTGGCTAGTGATACATGTATTACATAAAGATGCAGTAGATGATATAGAGTACAGTATATACATATACATATGAGATGAATAATGTAGGGTATGTAAACATTATATTAGGTAGCATTGTTTAAAGTGGCTAGTGATACATGTATTACATAAAGATGCAGTAGATGATATAGAGTACAGTATATACATATACATATGAGATGAATAATGTAGGGTATGTAAACATTATATTAGGTAGCATTGTTTAAAGTGGCTAGTGATATATTTTACATCATTTCCCATCAATTCCCATTATTAAAGTGGCTGGAGTTGAGTCAGTGTTTTGGCAGCAGCCACTCAATGTTAGTGGTGGCTGTTTAACAGTCTGATGGCCTTGAGATAGAAGCTGTTTTTCAGTCTCTCGGTCCCAGCTTTGATGCACCTGTACTGACCTCGCCTTCTGGATGATAGCGGGGTGAACAGGCAGTGGCTCGGGTGGTTGTTGTCCTTGATGATCTTTATGTCCTTCCTGTGACATCGGGTGGTGTAGGTGTCCTGGAGGGCAGGTAGTTTGCACCCGGTGTTGCGTTGTGCAGACCTCACAACCCTCTGGAGAGCTTTACGGTTATGGGCGGAGTGGGTCTAGGGTGTCAGGTAGGGTGGAGGTGATATGGTCCTTGACTAGTCTCTCAAAGCACTTCATAATGACGGAAGTGAGTGCTTTCTTGGGAACAGGAACAATGGTGGCCCTCTTGAAGCATGTGGGAACAACAGACTGGGATAGGGATTGATTGAATATGTCCGTAAACACACCAGCCAGCTGGTCTGCGCATGCTCTGAGGGCGCGGCTGGGGATGCCGTCTGGGCCTGCAGCCTTGCGAGGGTTGACACGTTTAAATGTTTTCCTCACGTCGGCTGCAGTGAAGGAGAGTCCGCATGTTTTAGTTGCGGGCCGTGTCAGTGGCACTGTATTGTCCTCAAAGCGGGCAAAAAGTTATTTAGTCTGCCTGGGAGCAAGACTTCCTGGTTCGTGACTGGGCTGGTTTTCTTTTTGTAATCCGTGATTGACTGTAGACCCTGCCACATACCTCTTGTGTCTGAGCCGTTGAATTGAGATTCTACTTTGTCTCTATACTGATGCACTATACTGAGCCAGACAGCTAACGTTAGCTAGCTAGCTAAGTATGCTTTAACTTGAAATTAAAACGACTTTCTGACAAAATTATTAACGTATAATATCTGAAAATGTAGCTAACTAGAGTCTAGCTAACTAGAGTCTCTTACATGGATGAACTCTTCTGCCTCTGTCACTGATGCCATGGTTTCCCTTAGTATAAAGATGTAAAAAAAAAAAACAGGTGTTTTACACAACAGCCTGTTCTCTTTTTTTTTTTTTACTCCTTCTGCATATTTGCAATCAAACGCCAGAGTTGTATACATCTCCTTAGCTATCATACTCAAATTCCACTGATTTCAAAACTTGGTCCTACAGAAAGTGGAGAGCAACACTTTTGCAGTTCTACTACGTGATATATTTTTTTTAAAGCCTCATTAGAAAAGGATTACCTACACATACTGACCAGCTCATGTTATAGATAGAAGCGTGCTACATGGCAGACCAATCCAAACTCATCTCTCGGCATGTCCAGCCCACACATTATCTCAGCCAATCATGGCTAGCGGGAAGGTTCCTGTCTTTTTCCGTGGCTAAACCAACTAAGCTCGTAATTTAACAATTTTATTCGTATTTACAGATGGCATACAAGTTTGGCACATGAAAGTTCACATTTTCCAGAAGGCATTTCTTCCAAAAAATGCATTTTGATAAAAAAAACAAATGTTGAAGTTCAAATGCCTCTCCAGTGAAGTAGTGATGTGCAACATATAACTAGTGTCCTGAAATGAGTCACATACTGTATCATACTAATTTGAGTGTCCCGGATTTACATTTACTATGTTACGTCTGTTCTTTGAGACCAGCCTAATTCTCCAGGCTACAATTGAGAATCCCTAACTTCAAATGGTTGAATTTAATGTCATACTACACTCAGTCTGAAGGATTGGGAGAGTTGTTTATGTACTGTGTGTAGGTACACTGTATCTGAAGGGTTAGGGTTACTATAGTCAGTCGGAAGGAATGGGAGAACTTTCATATAATGTGTGTAGGTATACTGTATCTGAAGGGTTAGGGTTACTACAGTCAGTCTGAAGGAATGGGAGAGTTGTAATGTGTGTAGGTATACTGTATCTGAAGAACACTTTGACTTGAACTACCTGGAAATCGATATTCCAACATAATAAAATTCCAAAAGACTTTGATATGCAATCATTGACCTACCTTGCAGCATACTGTATGATGAGGACTGCATCCCAAATGGCACATATAGGTCCAGGTCAAAGGGAGGGCACTCTTTAGGGAATAGGGTGCCATTTGGGACGGACCAAAGGAGCCTTTTCAAATCCAGCAAGAGTTCACTTTCCTGCTGAACACTGGATTCTGTGTTAATAGAAGTCTTGCAGGGGTGGTGTCCTCTCTGACCTTTAGATGGGAACCTCTCCAATGTACACAGCATAATGAGATATACCTGGGAACATCTGCAGGGCATCCATCACTGACAGCCCAACCAACTACCGCTAACTGCTCTTACAGCAGGTTGAATACTGGAAACCTCTGTACTCTACTCAACTGTACAGTACAGGTTAAATAAGACAGCTCTCATGTTATTTACAGGTAATTCATTTTTTTCCCACTTCCCCTACATTTCTATTGCTGCTGATCTACAGTTGCCAACGGCAGTGCTCTGGAATAGTAATGATTAATGCCAAGCATGTCCTATGACATTGTGCTGGTAGTTACAGTAAAATCACGCACAAACAAATGTGGAATAATGATACGACATACTGAGGCACATACGTGGTTTCACTTACACATATGCAGTGCATTTGGAAAATATTCAGACCCCTTGACTTTTTCCACATTTTGTTACGTTACAGTCTTATTCTAAAATGGATCCAATAGTTTTTCCCCCTCATCAATCTACACACAAAACCCCATAATGAGAAAGCAAAAACTGGTTTAATACATTTTTGCGCATATATATATATATATATATATATATATATAAATAAAAACTGAAATGTCACATTTACATGTGTATTCAGACCCTTTACTCAGTACTTTGTTGAAGCACCTATGGCAGCGATTACAGCCTCGAGTCTTCTTGGGTATGACGCTACAAGCTTGACACACCTGTGTTTGGGGAGTTTCTCCCATTCTTCAGTGCAGATCCTCTCAAGCTCTGTCAGGTTGGAGAGGGAGCGTTGCTGCATAGCTATTTTCAGGTATCTCCAGAGATGTTCGATCGGGTTCAAGTCTGGGCTCTGGCTGGGCCACTCAAGGACATTCAGAGACTTGTCCCGAAGCCACTCCTGCTGTGTGCTTAGGGTCGTTGTCCGGTTGGAAGGTGAACCTTCAACCCAGTCTGAGGTCTTGAGCACTCTGGAGCAGCTTTTCATCAAGGATCTCTCTGTACTTTGTTCTCTTCATCTTTTGCTCGATCCTGACTAGTCTCCCTGTCCCTGTTGCTGAAAAACATCCCCAAAGCATGATGCTGCCACCACCATGCTTCATCGTAGGGATTGTGCCAGGTTTCCTCCAGATTGAACTCTTTGGCCTGAATGCCAAGTGTCACATCTTGGTTTCCTCAGACCAGAGAATCTTCATTCTCATGGTCAGAAAATCCTTTAGTTGCCTTTTGGCAAACTCCAAGCGGGCTGTCGTGTGTTTTTAACTGGGGAGTGGCTTCCGTCTGGCCATTCTACCATAAAAGCCTGATTGGTGGAGTAGTGCAGAGTTGGTTGTCCTTCTGGAAGTTTCACCCATTTCCACAGAGGAACTCTGTAGCTCTGGCAGAGTGTCCATCGGGTTCTTTGTCAACTCCCTAACCAAGGCCCTTCTCCCCTGATTGCTCAGTTTGGCTGGGCTGAAATTTATACAAACCTGTTTTCGCTTTGTCATTATGGGGTATTGTGTGTAGATTGATCAGGAAATGTTTTTATTTAATCCATTTTAGAATAAGGCTGTAACGTAACAAAATGTGGAAAAAGGGAAGGAGTCTGAATACCCTCTGAATGCAATGTATAAGGCAGACTAAGTCACAGACATACATGCATGCAGAGTTCGCACACACATGCACGCTCTCAAACATGCACACACATATGCACGCACACACGCATGCACATGCTCACATACGCTCACCCATGCATACACAACGAATATACTACTTAGAACCTTAAAGCAATGGATTATTTCTGACAATGGGGCCATCCAATGGATTCCTCCTGACAATGGGGCCATTCAATGGATTATTTCTGACAATGGGGCCATTCAATGGATTATTTCTGACAATGGGGCCATCCAATGGATTATTTCTGACAATGGGGCCATTCAATGGATTTCTGTCCTCCAGGAAGAAAGTTTGAGTTCATTGAGAGTGAGTTGTGATGCTGGAGTGACGACCATCCTAACTCACCCAGGCATGCTGTTTCAAGTAATGATGTGCCAGTTGGAGAGGTAGGGCAGTGTGAACTGACAGGTGCCACAACCAGCCATCCACAACTGAACCGCCGGCTAGATTCCGTGCCAATATCACATCCCCTCATGTCCCCCTCCACTCAGCTGTCAATGACAGGGATGTCTCCATAGTGTCTACCTGCAACAGACCCCTTGATCCAGGGTCCAGTTTGACAGTGATGCTGTTACAGAATCTTGACACAGTTCCACGCCTCCTCAGTCCTCTGTGGGGTCTTGTCTACATTCTACACCAGAGTCCAGGGAGGGTCACTATCTCCCTTCAGACCGTCCTCCTGTATGGTTGCCACATACACAATGGATCATGTCCCATCACCTCGCTTTACAAGCCACAGTAAACTGCCATCTTTGTGAGAACCTCAACCACCACTGACTTGGATTGCTAATCATACTGTACAAAACAACGACAAGCAAAGAGACAATAATGTTGTCATGAAACCCCTGGATAACAATATCTCATTCCAAATCATGTTTGTATATTGTAAGCCTGACATTCTTCATAGCAGCTTCCAGAAAGATAGCAAGACAGTGAAAACAACACATCTTCTAAATTCCCTCCCAGACATAAGTAAAAAGTATTTGTACCATTGGTAGAGCACAGGAAGGACATACATGTCCTGCCCTGCTGAAGAAGCTGGCTTTCCTTTTCCCAATGATTCACTCAGTATCAGTGTTAAGCCTAGTTAGTATGTGTTTTATTACACTATGAGTACAGTCACAGGGACTTGGATATTTCACTCACGGCACAGTGAGGCACAGAACGATTAAAACTCACAATTAGAAATAATTTAGGGTGATGCTTAAACTAATTGCCACAATCTCACAGCTCCTCCTTGTGGACAAGATTGCCAACATAACATCACAAATTTGATGGTCATTCCACCGGGAGGAAATCATGTGAGCAGAGAGATGCTCTGCTAACTTACGGAGAAGCAATGTTGACGAAATAATTGGCATGATGATCATAGTCATGACATGAGCCGCTCATAAAACTGTTGGAGATGGTTTCGTTACCCTCTAGTTTGATATAAAACTGTTGGAGATGGTTTCGTTACCCTCTAGTTTGATATAAAACTGTTGAAGATGGGGTCGTTACCCTCTAGTATGATATAAAACTGTTGGTGATGGGGTTGTTACCCTCTAGTATGATATAAAACTGTTGGAGATGGGGTTGTTACCCTCTAGTTTGATATAAAACTGTTGGAGATGGGGTCGTTACCGTCTAGTTTGATATAAAACTGTTGGAGATGGGGTCGTTACCCTCTAGTTTGATATAAAACTGTTGGAGATGGGGTTGTTACCCTCTAGTTTGATATAAAACTGTTGGAGATGGGGTTGTTACCCTCTAGTTTGATATAAAACTGTTGCAGATGGGGTCGTTACCCTCTAGTATGATATAAAACTGTTGCAGATGGGGTCGTTACCTTCTAGTATGATATAAAACTGTTGTAGGTTGTCACGACTTCCACCAAAGTCGGTCCCTCTCCTTGTTCGGGCGGTGTTCGGCGGTTGACGTCACCGACCTTCTAGCCATCATTGATCCATTTTTCATTTTCCATTGGTTTTGTATTGTCTTCCTACACACCTGGTTCAAATCCCATCAATTACATATTGTGTATTTAACCCTCTGTTTCCCCTCATGTCCTTGCCGGAGACTGTTTGTTGTATGTAGGTGTTTATTGTTATTTCTGGTGTGTGACGGGTTTTCATCCTCTATTTGTTATTTTGTATACTTTGGTTTTCAGAGGTTTTGATGTTTATTAAACAGCTCCGTTTTTACCAAGTTCATTCTCCTGCGCCTGACTTCCCTGCCACCAGCACGCACCACATTACAGAATCTCCGACTTTACTATGGAGTCAGCAGGAGAGGGTACCCCGGCCATTAAGGTGGAGGAGCGCATCCAGGAGCATGCAGTTATGCTTCACCATCTTGGAGTTGCCATGGATCGCGTTGTCCAGATGCTGGGAGAGACAGGGAGTTCTTCCAGCGCCTCCACCAGCACAACTGGGGTCTCTCTTGAGCGCCACTTTCCCGCCTGAACCCAGTGGTATCTGTCTCTCCTTGCCGCAGGAGTATGACGGGAGGCCTCAAACTGCCAGGGGTTTTTACTGCAATTAAACCTTTTATCTGGCCACCGTCCATCCAGCTCCAACGGATCTCAAGAGGCTGTCCGCCCTCGTCTCGTATCTCACCAGGAGAGCACTGGAGTGGGCTGGAGGGTAGAGCGGCGGGTCAGCGCCTCTACCATCTGAGGCAGGAGACGAGGAGCGCCCAGGAGTTCGCCCTGGAGTTTAGGACCCTGGCTGCTGGCGCGGAATGGAGCAACCATTATCATTGCAGTCTGCGCGAGGACGTCTGTCAGGAGCTGGCCTGCAGAGACACCAACCTCACGTTCGACCAGCTGGTGGACCTGTCTATCCGGCTGGACAACCTGCTGGCTACTCGTGGACGTCCAGATCGGGGTCTGATGGTTCCATCCTCCCGCACCCCCTCTCCGATACCTATGGAGCTGGGAGGGGTGGTGCGCAGGGAGACAGGACAGGTGTTCCAGCTCATGCACCATCTGTGGCCGCAGAGGTCACACTGCCGGTCGGTCCCGGGTTGGTTCCTCTGGGAATCGAGGCAGCAGGCAGGGTGCTCTGGCGTCGCCCCAGGTGAGCCGCACCATTCTCTCCCATAGCCCTCTGTTGCACATATGTTTGTGTCTGTCACTTTTCCTGAGTATTCTCCGTATTCCCAGCATAAGGCGCTCGTAGATTCAAGCGCGGCTGGGATTTTCATTGATAGAGCGTTAGCTCATAGTTTAGGGACCCCCATTTTTGCCTGTGGATGTGCCCTTCCCCGTTCACGCCTTAGATAGTCCACCATTAGGGTCAGGGATAATTAGGGAGGATACCACACCGTTGGGTATGGTGACGCAGGCGGGCCATACGGAGAAAATTAGTCTCTTCCTCATTGACTCTCCTGCATTTCCCGTGGTGCTGGGCCTACCCTGGTTAGCTTTTCATAACCACACTGTTTCTTGGCCACAGAGGGCTCTCACGGGATGGTCACGAGAGTGCTCAAGTAGGTGTTTAGGGGTTTCCGTTGGTGCTACAACGGTGGAGAGACCAGACCAGGTCTCCACCGTGTGCATTCCCCCTGAATATGCCGATTTGGCTCTCGCCTTCTCTAAAAAGAAGGCGACTCAATTACCACCTCATCGACGGGGCGATTGTGCGATATACCTCCTAGTAGACGCTGCACTTCCCTGGAGTCACGTGTATCCGCTCTCACAGGAGGCTATGGAAACATATGTCTCTGAATCCCTGCGTCAGGGGTACATTCGGTCCTCCACTTCACCCGCCTCCTCAAGTTTATTTTTTGTGAAGAAGAAGGAGGGGGGTCTGGGCCCGTGTATTGACTATCAGGGTCTGAATCAGATCAGGGTGAGGTATAGTTACCCACTACCGCTCATAGCTACAGCAATAGAGTCAATGCACGGGGTGCGCTTCTTCACCAAACTAGATCTCAGGAGCGCTTACAGCCTGGTGCGTATCCGAGAGGGAGACGAGTGGAAGACGGCTTTCAGTACCACCTCTGGGCACTATGAGTACCTCGTCATGCCGTACAGGTTGATGAATGCGCCCTCAGTCTTCCAAGCCTTTGTAGACAAGATTTTCAGGGACCTGCACAGGCAGGGTGTAGTGGTGTATATTGATGACATTTTGATATACTCCGCAACACACGCTGAGCATGTGTTCCTGGTGCGCAGAGTGCTTGGTCGCCTGTTGGAGCATGACCTGTACGTCAAGGCTGAGAAATGCCTGTTCTTCCAACAGTCCATCTCGTTCCTAGGGTATCGCATTTCCACTTCAGGGGTGGAGATGGAGAGTGACCGGAGATGGAGAGTGACCGCATTGCAGCCGTGCGTAATTGGCCGACTCCCACCACGGTAAAGGAGGTGCAGCGATTCTTAGGGTTTGCCAACTATTACCGGAGGTTTATCTGGGGTTTTGGTCAGGTGGCAGCTCCCATTACCTCACTGCTGAAGGGGAGCCCGGTGCACTTGCAGTGGTCTGCTGAGGCGGACAGGGCTTTTAGTCACCTGAGGGCTCTGTTTTCCTCGGCTCCCGTGCTGGCCCATCCGGATCCCTCTTTGGCGTGCATAGTGGAGGTGGACGTGTTCGAGGCTGGGATAGGAGCGGTGCTCTCTCAGCGCTCGGGTACGCCACCGAAGCTCCGCCCCTGTGCCTTCTTCTCGAAGAATCTCAGCCCAGCGGAGCGAAACTATGATGTGGGGGACCGGGAGCTGTTGGCTGTCATGAAGGCCTTGAAGGCGTGGAGACATTGGCTTGAGGGGGCTAAACACCCTTTTCTCATCTGGACTGACCACCGTAATCTGAAGTACATTCGGGCGGCTAGGAGATTGAACCCTCGCCATGCAAGGTGGGCCATGTTTTTCACCCGTTTTGTATTTACCCTTTCATACAGACCAGGCTCTCAGAACGCTAAGGCAGACATATTGTTCTGGCTAGATGATACAGAGGAGCGGCCCCTGGATCCCACTCACATACTCCCGGCCTCTTGCCTGGTGGCACCGGTCGTGTGGGAGCTGGACGCGTCTGTACATTCCGTTTGCTGTCCGCAACCGGCTAATCTACTGGACCCATTCGTCACCCTCCTCTGGTCATCCTGGTATCGGTCGGACGGTGCGCTGTCTTAGTGAGAAGTACTGGTGGCCCACTTTAGCTAAGGACGTGGCGGTTTATGTTACCTCCTGCTCGGTGTGCACCCATTGCAAGGCTCCTAGACACCTGCCCAGAGGTAAGTTACAACCCTTACCTGTTCCACAATGGCCATGGTGGCACCTGTCAGTGGATTTCCTGACTGATCTTCCTCCTTCACAGGGAAACACCACTATCCTGGATGTTGTCGATTGTTTCTCTAAGTCCTGCCATCTCCTCCCTCTGCCCGGTCTCCCTACGGCCATACAGACTACGGAGGCCTTGTTTACACATGTTTTCCGGCACTACGGGGTGCCTGAGGATATAGTGTCTGATCGAGGTCCCCAGTTCACTTCAAGGGTCTGGAAGGTGTTCATGGAACGTCTGGGGATCTTGGTCAGCCTTACCTCAGGTTTTCACCCCGAGAATAACGGGCAGGTGGAGAGAGTAACCAGGATGTGGGTAGGTTTCTGAGGTCTTATTGCCAGGACCGGCCGGGGGAGTGGGCAGCGTTCGTGCCTTGGGAAGAGATGGCACAGAACTCGCTCCGCCACTCCTCCACAAACCTCACCCCCTTCCAATAGCCGGTTCTGAATCCTTGACATCAGAGTCAGACCGAGGCTCCTGCGGTGGACTACTGGTTCCGGCGCGCTGAGGAGACATGGGACGCTGCTCATGTACATCTTCAGCGAACCGTGCTGTGCCAGAAAGTGGGTGCAGACCGTCACCGCAGTGGGGCCCCGGTGTTCGCAGCAGGGGATCGGGTCTGGCTCTCGACCCGAAACTTGCCCCCTCGCCTGCCCTGCCGGAAGCTGGGTCCGCAGTTTGTGGGTCCATTTAAAGTCCTGAGGAGAGTGAACGAGGTATGTTATAGGTTACAGCAACCCCCCAATTACCGTATTAACCCCTCGTTCCATGTGTCTCTCCTCAGGCCGGTGGTGGCTGGCCCACTCCAGGAGTCTGAGGTGCGGGAGGTTCCTCCGCCCCCTCTGGACATCGAGGGGCCCCTGTGTACTCCGTTCCTTCCATACTGGCATCGAGACTTTTGGGCGATCCTTCTATGCTGCGAGATTTCCACCGTCTCCATCCGGGTCGCCCTGCAGCTCGCCAACCTTCTAGCCATCATTGATCCATTTTCCATTGGTTTTGTCTTGTCTTCCTACACACCTGGTTCAAATCCCATCAATTACATAGTGTATTTAACCCTCTGTTTCCCCTCATGTCCTTGTTGGAGATTGTTTGTTGTATATTCTGGTGTGCGACGGGTTTTGAACCCTCTATTTGTTATTTTGTATACTTTGGTTTTCAGAGGTTTTGATGTTTATTATTAAACAGCTTCATTTTTACCAAGTTCATTCTCCTGTGCCTGACTTCCCTGCCACCAGCACGCACCACATTACAGAGATGGGGTCGTTTCCCTCTAGTATGATATAAAACTGTTGAAGATGGGGTCGTTACCCTCTAGTCTGATGTAAAACTGTTGAAGATGGGGTCGTTACCCTCTAGTATGATATAAAACTGTTGAAGATGGGGTCGTTACCCTCTAGTATGATATAAAACTGTTGAAGATGGGGTCGTTACCCTCTAGTATGATATAAAACTGTTGAAGATGGGGTCGTTACCCTCTAGTATGATATAAAACTGTTGAAGATGGGGTCGTTACCCTCTAGTTTGACATAAAACTGTTGGAGATGGGGTTGTTACCCTCTAGTTTGATATAAAACTGTTGAAGATGGGGTCGTTACCCCTAGTATGATATAAAACTGTTGAAGATGGGGTCGTTACCCTCTGGTATGATATAAAACCGTTGCAGATGGGGTCGTTACCCTCTAGTATGATATAAAACTGTTGCAGATGGGGTCGTTACCCTCTAGTATGATATAAAACTGTTGAAGATGGGGTCGTTACCCTCTAGTATGATATAAAACTGTTGAAGATGGGGTCGTTACCCTCTAGTATGATATAAAACTGTTGGAGATGGGGTCGTCACCCTCTAGTTTGATAAAAATAGGGGGAATCTAAAAAGGGAATAGTGCATTATGGTTGCCTTTCAACTTTGAAACAACTTGGGCTCTGCGGCAGAGGAGAGGACAGCTCAACTGAGGGCTCTTTTGGTTGGAAGTGTTTTAACATTCCCCTCTCCCATCCACCCACCCACAGAGTAGAGGGTCTGCCACCACCTGTTCCCCACCAACACTGCAGCATCAGCCATACATCTTTAATGGGGACACAGTCACACACCCCACATGCCACATTTAGGCTACTGTAACATCAGAAGTATGTAACTACTGTAGATTACGTTAGACATTACACAAACTCCACTTATGAAACAATCAAATAGAAAAAAACTAGCGCTCAATAAATAATGATGCAGCATGCAGTCAGCCCTTGATTATTCCACAGTGCATCCCCATAGTTATGAAGAGAAAGATCCAGCTGGCCTCCTCCATCTGTTGAATAGAACCTGTCCACGGGTGTCACTAGCATGTTAGAGACATCACATCAAGTCAAGACAACCTTTAACCGGCACTGAAAATACCCTGGCACAAACAAAAAGGCAAGGGTGACAAGTTCTGAAGTTCTGACTCGTCTTTAGTTGGCTTTGTTGGACTTGTTTAACTTTTTAGCAGAAGTGACATAGAGGGCTTATTCACTTGTTGGGCTGTCCTTAACCTTCAATCAGTGCCCTGCCTCACCCCAGTGCATCATTCCCAATTTGTGGAGCATGACTAACGGCTCCCTGTACCACTGTGCATTTTAGGATTTGGGACAAAGAAAATGTATGATATTAGCATGTTATGGAAATCAACTTTCACCTTACTTGGTGTTATACACACTTTTTGGAATTAAACTTTAATTCAGTTGCTTCATCCTATGCAGACAAAGACGCGTCCCCTATTCCCATCCTCAGCAGGGAAGCATCTTTTCTCTTTGTTCTAACATGCTAGAGAAGGGACGGTGTTTGTGGAGACTCTCTAAATTGTTGATTTGGAGAGAAATTTGACCATCTGGACAAAATGCAGTGGAGAACTTTTAATGAGTACAACGGACTTTCCCATTGATTCGATTACACATACCATTTCCCTGGAGCATTTCTCATTGACACAGTCAATGGAGGGAAAACCAACATATTTTCTCTCTCTCTCTCTAGTGCTCTGTTCTTCTCCTGCTCCTGCTCCTGTTGTAGTTGTCTCACCACTGTCTCTCTCTCTCTCTCTCAATTCAAGGGGTTTTATTGGCATGGGAAACATGTGTTACTTGCTTTGGCAATGTTGAGGTAGATAATACACAAAAGTGAAATTAACAATAAAAATGAACAGTTAATTAACATTACACAAACAGAACTTTCAAAACAAAGACATTAGAAATGTCATATTACGTATATATACAGAGTTGCAATGATGTACAAATGGTTAAGGGTACACAAGGGAAAATAAATAAGCATAAATATGGGTTGTATTTACAATGGTGTTTGTTCTTCACTGGTTGCCCTTTTCTTGTGGCAACAGGTCACAAATCTTGCCGCTGTGATGGCACACTGTGGAATTTCACCCAGCAGATATGGGAGTTTATCAAAATTGGATTTGTTTTCAAATTCTTTGTGGATCTGTGTAATCTGAGGGAAATATGTCTCTCTAATATGGTCATACGTTGGACAGGAGGTTAGGAAGTGCAGCTCAGTTTCCACCTCATTTTGTGGGCAGTGAGCACATAGCCTGTCTTCTCTTGAGAGCCATGTCTGCCGACGGCGGCCTTTCTCAATAGCAAGGCTATGCTCACTGAGTCTGTACATAGTCAAAGCTTTCCTTAAGTTTGGGTCAGTCACAGTGGTCAGGTATTCTGCCACTGTGTACTCTCTGTTTAGGGCCAAATAGCATTCTAGTTTACTCTGTTTTTTTGTTAATTCTTTCCAATGTGTCAAGTAATTATATTTTTGTTTTCTCATGATTTGGTTGGGTCTAATTGTGCTGCTGTCCTGGGGCTCTGTGGGGTGTGTTTGTGAACAGAGCCCCAGGACCAGCTTGCTTAAGGGACTCTTCTCCAGGTTCATCTCTCTGTAGGTGATGGCTTTGTTATGGAAGGTTTGGGAATCGCTTTCTATTAGGTGGTTGTAGAATTTTAACAGATCTTTTCTGGATTTTGATAATTTGTGGGTATTGGCCTAATTCTGCTCTGCATGCATTATTTGGTGTTCTACGTTGTACACGGAGGATATTTTTGCAGAATTCTGCATGCAGAGACTCAATTTGGTGTTTGTCCCATTTTTGTGAAATCTTGGTTGGTGAGCGGAGCCCAGACCTCACAACCATAAAGGGCAATGGGCTCTATGACTGATTCAAGTATTTTTAGCCAGATCCTAATTGGTATGTTGAATTTTATGTTCCTTTTGATGGCGTAGAATGCCCTTCTTGCCTTGTCTCTCAGACCGTTCACAGCTTTTCGGAAGTTACCTGTGGCGCTGATGTTTAGGCCAAGGTATGTATCGTTTTTTGTATGCTCTAAGGCAACGGTGTCTAGATGGAATTTGTATTTGTGGTCCTGGCGACTGGACCTTTTTTGGAACACCATTATTTTGGTCTTACTGAGATTTACTGTCAGGGCCCAGGTCTGACAGAATCTTTGCAGAAGATCTAGGTGCTGCTGTAAGCCCTCCTTGGTTGGGGACAGAAGCACCAGATCATCAGCAAACAGTAGACATTTGACTTCGGATTCTAGTAGGGTGAGGCCGGGTGCTGCAGGCTTTTCTAGTGCCCGCGCCAATTCGTTGATATATATGTTGAAGAGGGTGGGGCTTAAGCTGCATCCCAATCTCACCCCACGACCCTGTGTGAAGAAATGTGTGTGTTTTTTGCCCATTTTAACCGCACACTTGTTGTTTCTGTACATGGATTTTATAATGTCATATGTTTTACCCCCTACGCCACTTTCCATCAATTTGTATAGCAGACCCTCATGCCAAATTGAGTCGAAGGCTTTTTTGAAATCAACAAAGCATGAGAAGACTTTGCCTTTGTTTTGTTTGGTTGTCAATTAGGGTGTGTAGGGTGAATACATGGTCTGTTGTACGGTAATTTGGTAAAAAGCCAATTTGACATTTGTTCAGTACATTGTTTTCATTGAGGAAATGTACGAGTCTGCTGTTAATGATAGTGCAGAGGATTTTTGGGTTACAACAGGTTACTGTTGACGCATATTCCACGGTAGTTATTGGGGTCAAATTTGTCTCCACTTTTGTGGATTGGGGTGATCAGTCCTTGGTTCCAAATATTGGGGAAGATGCCAGAGCTAAGGATGATGTTAAAGAGTTTTAGTATAGCCAATTGGAATTTGTTGTCTGTATATTTGATCATTTCATTAAGGATACCATCAACACCACAGGCCTTTAAAAAAAAAAAATGCTTTAATTGATTTTGTCCTGTAACTCGTTCAAGGTCATTGGAGAATCCAGTGGGTTCTGGTAGTCTTTAATAGTTGATTCTAAGATTTGTACTTGATCATGTATATGTTTTTGCTCTTTATTCTTTGTTATAGAGCCAAAAAGATTGGACAAGTGGTTTACCCATACATCTCCATTTTGGATAGATAATTCTTCGTGTTGTTGTTTGTTTAGTGTTTTCCAATTTTCCCAGAAGTGGTTAGAGTCTATGGATTCTTCAATTACATTGAGCTGATTTCTGACGTGCTGTTCCTTCTTTTTTCGTAGTGTATTTCTGTATTGTTTTAGTGATTCACCATAGTGAAGGTGTAGACTCAAGTTTTCCGGGTCTCTATGTTTTTGGTTGGACAGGTTTCTCAATTTCTTTCTTAGATTTTTGCATTCTTCATCAAACCATTTGTCATTGTTGTTCATTTTCTTTGGTTTTCTTTTTGAGATTTTTAGATTTGATAGGGAAGCTGAGAGGTCAAATATACTGTTCAGATGTTCTACTGACAAGTATTCACTATTGCAGTGGAACGTTTTACCCAGGAAATTGTCTAGAAGGGATTAAATTTGTTGTTGCCTAATTGTTTTTTGGTAGGTTTCCAAACTGCATTCCTTCCATCTATAGCATTTCTTAATGTTACTCAGTTCCTTTGGCTTTGATGCCTTGTGATTGAGTATTGCTCTGTTCAAGTAGACTGTGATTTTGCTGTGGTCTGATAGGGGTGTCAGTGGGTTGACTGTGAACGCTCTATAGAGAGAGGTTTGTCTCTCTCTCTCTCGGGGACCAGTACGATGAAAATGTATGCACTCACTACTATAAGTCACTCTGGATAATGTAGAGAGAGATACTGAACCGCTTGTTAGATGTGATCTAAAGGAACAAGTTTGAATCTCCAACCTGGCAGGAGAACCAGGGAAGCGAAGGAGCTTCAGATTACTATCACATCTCAGGAATGATTTCACTTTCACTTTTTAAGAGCAAGAAACAAGTCTAGCTTCATGCTTCATAGTGAATTCGGAACCATAACCAAGAACCTCATGACAACAGGAGGAAGAAACATCTCATGCTCATAGGTGTCTACATATGGAACACATATGGAACATACATGCAGTAAAGAGGTAAATGGAATGCAGATCAAAGTGGGAAAGCACAAGGACACCATTCCAAATATTTGATCTAACAAAATGGATATTCGCTAAATCCATCATTATTTATGTATTCTAATAGGTGCACAATTTGGTTACTAAAATCCGATTTGGATATATTTGTCTGTTTTCGTTGCATAATATTTAGATGTTGTCCTTGGTCCTTAGTTGGATGTACTGTCAAAATCTCTAAAACAAAGTTTGAGGCGGCTTATGGTCGAGGAATTAACATTAAATTATCTGGAAACAGCTCTGGTGGACATTCCTGAGTCAGCATGCCAATTGCACACTCCCTCAAAACTTGAGACATCTGTGGCATTGTATTGTGTGACAAAACTTCACATTTTAGAGTGGACTTTTATTGTCCCCAGCACAAGGTGTACCTGTGTAATGATCATGCTGTTTAATAAGCTTCTTGATATGCCACACCTGTCAGGTGGATGGATTATCTTGGCAAAGGAGAAATGCTCACTTACAGTGTGGTAAACAAATACAACATTGCGTACAACATTTGAGAGAAATAAGCTTTTTGTGGGTATAGAACATTTCTGGGATCTTTTATTTCAGCTCATAAAACAAACACTTTACATGTTGCGATTATATTTTTGTTCAGTATAGAAATTGGGGGTGGTAGTTGAAGCCATTTTTAAATGTAATTCAGTTGATTGGTGATGATGACATGAACATACACTGAACAAAAATATAAACGGTGGGTATTTTCTGTCTTTAAAAAAAACGCTTACAAAATAGCCTTTAATCTTTCATCTTGTCTTTCCTAGATAAATGCTCTATTGTGTTGCAATGCACTGGTTTGATTTTTTTTAATGGTAAGTCATGACCAATGATCTCCTTGCAACTCTCATCTATGAAATATGAAGGATAGCTTTTTGATCCAGAGAGAGAAAGAGAGAGAGAGTGAGAGGGCGACAGAGAGAGAGATAGAGAGAGAAAGAAAAAAAGAAAGATGGACAGAGAGAGAGAGCGAGAGAATGAGCGTGAGTGAGGGAAAGAAAGAGCATGTTTAATCAGAGTTCAGCTAGCTGCTCTGTGTGAGGACTGAGTTCTCAACCCGACAATTAGAAGAAACCCTTAATGGTGTGTTCCTCCTGAAGGAGACAAGGGCAGATAAAACACAGCAGCCAGGATGACACACATCAACTGTGCCTGACGCATTCACTTCAGCTCAACAAGCCCATCTGTTGTGCTTCTGGGAATTATTTACTAGTGTAAATAATGAAAAGGACAAAAAGTGACATTGTCTTTGAATGCTGAAGAAATAATTGTGTGTTTGTTAGAAAATATGTGTTGGTTTTGACTGGTGTGCTTCAACTGTAAATACCTGAAATGTTTCTGTAATTCTCATGACTTCCCTATAGGCTGTTACAAGATAACAAGTGAAGCAAGGAGGAACCGTAGATCCCGGACAACTAAGAAAGGGCAATACAACCAGTGAGGTGCTTAGATTCATGTTCTGACCTGCAAAGTACAGCTTCCTGTAGTCTGCAAGAAATCCAAATATCAAAACATCCATCAAAAATACTGTCACGACATGCTCTTTTTGGTTGAGGATCATAGCTCACTCTCTCTCTCCCACCACAGGTTTATGACGGTCATAAATACCTAAAACTCTTTATCCCACTCGGCCAAAATGAAGGTTGAGAATCCCTTTGTTACCACAGAAAAAGACTTTGCAGTACGGTAACGTCAAAAGGTTGAATAATTGAACAGTGTTTCTGTATTCCAAGCAGTTGGAGTGGTCCGTGGACACTTAAGGAACAGTCATGTCGAGTTTGTTTCATTTGGTGACCTCATGAAGGACAGGAGACACACATTACTGTTTCTTTGTTTGTATACACTTCTCAAGTATGGGGTTTGCATCTGAATGTTGTATAAAATAAATTATTGAGTATATGAATACTTTTGACATTATGAAATGTGATGTTAGCCTTCTAAATGAGAGTATGGGTTTTCATATAAAAAGTTTGAACTAGTCAGTGACCACACCCCGTGAGCACAGACCTTTACATGGGCGTCATGGAACGCCCCCTTTTCTACTAAAAAGTATAAAACCTACTTCTGACAAAATGTACATTAGACCAAAACATGCCGGTGATGCTGGTGTGTGAAGTGGTTTAAACTACATAGGACAAAACCAGAGAACGTGGAGATCATCCCCACGCTGAAATGGTGAAGAAATCTACAAACTAAAGATCAATGACTCAGGCTGCAGCTGTTTAAATACTTTAGTCTGGTAAATGCATCCGATCAAAGAATATTTCCCGATTGGTACTCGGTGACGTATCCATTATATCAACCTACAACTACGACAGACTTTGATCTCTGGTGGACAAACCAGAGGCTTTCTGTTGACTAACTATCCAGCAGACGGACCGGCGATTGCAGAGGGACAACAAAAGCATGCACTCGTAAATATGTAAATTGCAATGCATTTTCGAATGAGCAGTTGTTCATGTTAAAAGTACTAGCATTTCCATGAGTGTAGTTAAAAACTCTTGAGTTTTCCCACTCTTGAGCTGACCCCACCCCTTTCCTTTGTCTACCAAGCCGTCATATTGGTTTCGTCCACTAGGGACTTTTCATTGTGTCACGTTAGTACCCAATGTATAACTAATTGTGTGTGTTCATGTAATTCTGTGATTGATTAGTTAGTAAATAAATAATTAAGCCAACGTTTATATCGCTGATTCATGATTTATGTTAGAGTTCGTGCAGATATCAAAGGGTTTGCAACATTCAGGAATGAGACTGATGAGGTAACAATACATTAATAGAAGACTGTAATCGATAAGATATGAAAATATCTGAAGAGTTAATTTGGGAAATAGAGACTCTATAAATATATTCCTGTGGTGTCCCGACTTCATAGTAATTAAAGTTACATGATTAGTTTAATCACGTAAGGAATAATTACACATAGATCTGATTTGATGATATAACAGTCTTCACATTTAATGATAGTCAATGCTACGACAATAATATCGTATATCGGATGGATACATAAAACAATAGGGTGACACATAGATGTCAAATGAATTCCAGCACTATAATATACAGTACTTTACATTTACCCGAGAAGCCTTTCTCCTCTGTCATGTGTCAATCAACCAGGATGGTCTTAGCATGCATCCACTGCTTCATCACTCCTGTCAGGATTACTTTTGCCTGATGAGACTAGTGTTGACTCGTGTTGACTGGCATGACCTACAATCATCGAGGCTGGCTCTAGGCTCTAGGATTTGATTTGATCTCTGAGTTCAGGAACTTAAACCAGCTACTGGTAGCTAGAGGCTGGAAAAGAATCACATTCAATCAAAGCCTAAATTCCCTCCACCTGCAATTATAGTCACTGGGATTATTGCTTAATTTCACTAATAAGTGTACTCTCTCACTGTCCTAAAGGTACAGTCAATATCAGAGGACAACATTTGAAATTTCTATGTGAGAGCAAGAGAATATTAAGACCCAAGCAATTCTATCCTTTATTTAGATTTGATAATAATCCTCCCCAGTCTAGCCCCTGCTAAACACTAGCCTAACAATAATTTATACCTGTCTTTTGTGATTCTACACGGTAACTGAGGAACCAGTCGAGTGATGACTATCCTCAGAGTGTGATGCCATACATCAGCCAGCGTTGGGGACCACAGTGTGCCCATTAGGTGGCCTACATCACACTAAAACTCCTATAATCAAGGAGAAAAGCAAACGCCACGTGTTTGAAGGAGCCCTCCTATTGTGCCCTCTGTTTCCATCCGAGAAATCAGACTCACAGGCTAATTAAGAGGAGCCTTCATGCCTCCGCATTAAGTGACATTAGACCCATCTGCAGTGTCCCCTCCTCCGGTGACACCCTCCTGGGCAGGAAGCCGAGATGGTGAGGCCCACTCTGCTATCACTGGCAGCTCAGCCTGCCTGATGGATCAGTTAAGTGTGACAGGGTCTGTGCTGTTCTCAGAGACCTGCTTCCCTATGTGATGGGCTCCGTAGGTGACTTTACTGTTGGGTTTGGAGGGGGGGATCTGTGTGTGTGTGTGTGTGTGTGTGTGTGTGTGTGTGAACAAGAGAAGGCTGTCATTAAGGTGTCTCTAGTTGATGTGCTGATGGTGATGACACCACATCGCCCAACACGCACGACAGCCTTGAACCACTGGCTCTTGATGCCATTAAACATGGAGCTCAAGAGGCTGGTTTTATACATACATTATAGTGTGATACATTCCTATATAGTCTAATGATTTGAATGAAAAAGACAACAACATGAAGCTACCACAACAGAAGTAAACAGTCTAGTAGCTATGTTGTACACAGTGAGACCTGAAGAGGAACAGATCAGTTGCAGTGAGAGCAGAATGTGTTTGATGGTTGTAATTAGTGTCCAATTATCTGAAACACAGACAGAACCGGTGATCAAAGGTGGCTCATAAGGTCTAAAACTCTTCTCAAACACTGGCCCCTAAAGAGCATTCAGCTAGATGTACAGCCAGTGCAACACATTTTTTTAAAGAAGCAATTGTATTTTCTTTCAGCAGACAGTGTGCTTGCTTTACCCATCTTATTGCTCTAGCTAGGAATATCACTCTAATCAAAACATAGCCACGCTTGTCATAAACTTTATTAAGTACAACAAGTAGGAGAGAAGCCCAGACTACAGTAGTTGTCTCTAGCCTAAATTGCATTTCTCTTAGATGAACAAGGAAACAGAAAGCCAGTTGGTTCAACCGCTGTGCCACAGCTGGCTTCAGAGACCACAAATTACTGTCAACATTAAGAAACATATACAGAAAATGTAATTAAATGTCTAGTTCTTCGTATCTGGCATGAGGCTAAATCCTGCTTCTGAATTCATTTTCACAGCCGTAAATATGACTATTGCTTTATACCTTTCAATCATGTCAACTTTAGCCACATTTGGGGTGTGCTTGAAGAGGAAGACCTGATGTTCTTCCAGAGGAAAACCCAATGTTCTTCCAGAGAAAAACTCAATGTTCCTCCAGAAAAACCCGATGTTCTTCCAGAGGAAAACCCAATGTTCTTCCAGAGGAAAACCCAATGTTCTTCCAGAGGAAAACCCAATGTTCTTCCAGAGGAAAACCCAATGTTCTTCCAGAAGAAAACCCAATGTTCTTCCAGAGAAAACCCAATGTTCTTCCAGAGGAAAACCCAATGTTCTTCCAGAGGAAAACCCAATGTTCTTCCAGAGGAAAACCCAATGTTCTTCCAGAGGAAAACCCAATGTTCTTCCAGAGGAAAACCCAATGTTCTTCCAGAGGAAAACCCAATGTTCTTCCAGAAGAAAACCCAATGTTCTTCCAGAAGAGAACTCAATGTTCTTCCAGAAGAGAACCCAATATTCTTCCAGAGAAAACACAATGTTTTTCCAGAGGAAAACACAATGTTCTTCCAGAGGAAAACCAATGTTTTTCCAGAGGAAAACCCAATGTTCTTCTAGAGGAAAACCCAATGTTCTTCCAGAAAAAACATATATTTTATGCGGAAAAGGGTACATTCTGTTCATATATCTGATGTAGATTGATTATGTAGCCTACTTTCTCCTTCCCAAAATTCCAATATCTTAAATATGCCATGAGAACATATTGAGAAAGAAGAGATAGGATGAGTCAATCTATGAAGGCTATCTGTTTCATGACAACTACGCATGTATAGATGCAACAGAGTATAATTCTCATGAAATTGAAGATAGTATTGTGAAAACTAGCATGGCCAATAGAACCCTAACTTAAACAACATACTGCAAAAACTACTATGCGCTCATTTCTGTACATTTATTACACAACATGGACAATATAAGCAAACACACTGCAAACAACCCACACAGTACATAGGTAATGTACAGTTAACAGGACTCCCCATTGGGCTCTGGCTCTTACCCTGAGAGCATCTTTGGCCATTATTGCATATTAAAGACGTTGTAATGCACCATCAGGTTTATGGCCCACTAATTCTGACTCCCTGCTGCCCAGAAAATCAGCACTTTACAGCCCATAAAGGGCTAATAATCGGCCCTAAACTAGTGTTAGAAAAACTGTGTCAAACACATGGCTGCCTTCCTCTATCAGACAGTGTCCAATGAATTAGCGCTGTATCTAAATCAGTGTGAACCATCAAAAAGCTGCAAAATGAAACGATATTTAAACCTACTTAACAGTTAAGAGAGACATAAATGGGTGCATAGCAAAATATAGAATGTAATTGAAACCAAGATTGCCTTGGGGCTAATCCTGTGGAAGGCCAATAATTGACAGTGGTGTTTTGAGGTCATTATTAAAGCAAACACTTGACATATGAGAGAGGGTTGTAATTGAGAAATGTGCCAGAGTGGGATTAACACCTGGGACTCATTCACATGCAAGACAACATGTTCCCACGATAAACAATATGATTATTGTTAACCATTTCATATAGAAAACTGTCATGTAGAGACATAAAACTATCTAATTCACACCAAGTTTAACATTTTAATTCCGACAGCAAATTGGTGAATGATCAAGGTGACCTGGCAGTATTTTGAGGAGGAAGTCTCCTCTCTCTCTCTCTCTCTCTCTTTCTTTTCCCTTTTTTCTCTCGCTCTTCCTGCCTCGGGTTCCTCAACCAGACTGCCTGGAATGGAGGGGGATGGCACCCAGTCTGGCGTTGTATGAGGAGACTCTACAGGTCAGTCCTCACAGGACTCGAATGAGGTCTCTGCAGGTCAGTCCTCACAGGACTCCAATGAGGTCTCTACAGGTCAGTCCTCACAGGACTCGAATGAGGTCTCTGCAGGTCAGTCCTCACAGGACTCCAATGAGGTCTCTACAGGTCAGTCTTCACAGGACTCTAATGAGGTCTCTACAGGTCAGTCCTCACAGCACTCCAATGAGGTCTCTACAGGTCAGTCCTCACAGGACTCTAATGAGGTCTCTACAGGTCAGTCCTCACAGGACTCTAATGAGGGAATGGTGTATGCTGATATAGGGCAATAGGCTGATCTGGACACAAACCCAAGCTGTGAAAATAGAAGAATAGCTAAAGCAAAAATAAATGTGATGATCGATTATCATCAAATGATTCCATGCTGGCTTGTAAGATTGAATTTTGAAAGATAATGAATTTGGCATTACAAAAGACATGTCAGACATTACAGGGAAGAGAAGATATTACTTGTTAGATATTACTGCACTGTCAGAGCTAGAAACACAAGCATTTCGCTACACCCACAATAACATCTGCTAAACACGTGAATGTGACCAATAACATTTGATTTGATTTTGAAGACTGAACAGTGGTAGAGTGGTGGTCAGTAGATTGAATGGGACCACAGTTTTAAAAAAATCTTTTGAATTGTACATCAACAGGAAATAACTTGTTTTCCACAGTCTCCGAGCAAGATGTCAGAATTTCTTCTCTTCCACCCGAGAAACCAAAGAGTCACCCCTTCTCTTCCTATTCTCTCGATACACATGTACACTTCTCCGCTTAACTTCTTATGAAAAGTGAACAATTCAGGGCTGAGCACATTCTGTCCTTGTTTGTCACAAAGACCCAGATCCCAGAGGTGTTTCATTGACTGCCACATGGGCTAAATTGGGCGGAGCTGTAACGGCCGTTGACGGTGGAAGAAGAGGAGGACCAAGGTGCAGCGTGGTATGTGTCCATATTTATTAAATGAACACGGAAATAACAAAACTAACAAAGAGAACGACCGAAAACAGTTCTGGCTGGTGCAGCCACACAACAGAAAACAGAAAATAATCACCCACGAAACACAATAGAAAACAGGCACCTAAATATGGTTCTCAATCAGGGACAACGATTGACAGCTGCCTCTGATTGAGAACCATACCAGGCCAAATACAGAAATAGCAAATCATAGAAAAACTAACATAGACAACCCACCCAACTCACCTGACCATACTAAAAGAAAGACATAACAAAAGAACTGAGGTCAGAACGTGACAGGAGCACCGCTATGGTTCTGAGCAATGATCCAACAATCGATCCAACTTTACTTGGAAGCATTCTTCTTTGGCCAAGTGTCAACATAAAGCAACGTGGTTTGCTATTACACAAGAGAAGAGACATCTAATGATGTAAACCCTTATGACCACACCCATTTTTTTTAATATTCATGTTTTCACTGTGTGATCAAGTCTTAAACATAGGGTTCATTCGTGTGGATTAAATATGATTGCCTAAATCTTACAAATATAGATTTAGAATGTACCTTAGATAGTTTTCCACATGGTGTACTACTGCCATCCAGTGGAATAAACCACTCAATCCGTTGTGAGGCTTCTTTTTCTCCCTGAGAGGAACATCATAGGACAAATGAATTACATAATCTGATAGAAAATGGTTCAGACTGATTCGTTTTGAACTTGTTGATTTGAAAATCAAACATGGTGATGCAGTGCACATGCAGACACACACACACACACACACACATTATCCTCACTGATTCATATTATGTAGAATATCCCCTCCAGTGGCATGTTAATTCAAAAATATGATTTGCATAAGTGAAGCCATGCTGGTGCACATTCCCAGAGTATTGCCCAGATTAAACGAATAGGACCTGGGCATCATCAAAAAGACTGCTTGGTCAATTAGTCAGTCTGCATGCTGCCATTTTCTAAGTTACAGCTAAAAGCTGTGCAGCAGGGAGCAGGCTATAGCTGGCTGACTGAAGGACAGGCTGGCTGGGATTCCAAATCGATGTGTGTGGCAATATTGACACCCGGTGTTTGCGTAAGAAAGTGAGAAATTGAGGTTTGGAGTTTCAAATAGGATCCTTTCCTGGCACTTCCCTACTAATAGTTACTGTCATAAATCATGAAGAGACTGATCTCCTGTACATTTATCAGAGCCCCCTCCATGCTTCAACTAAACCACATTTACACCAACTTGTGGGCTGGCCTCCATATGCCTGCCTCCTCATTGATTAAATTAGCTGATTTTCATAGTCCTGATATTAAATAGCCCCAGGAGAGTTTGGAAAGTATCTATCAATGCGGGTTTTGAATAATTAATGACATTTTTCTGTGCAAGTGCCACTATTGCTTGGACTGATTGGTGCTGTGTGGACAACAATCAGTCACAACATTTTGAATTCTGCACCAAAGAGCAAGTAAACCTGAGCTTATGAGCCTATGTGAGAATCCTGACTCTCCAAAATCTCTCTGCAGCACAGCAGCACTGTAGATGTTGATGGAGAATGCCGCAATGATGGAAACCTCTGTCCTGCCACTACCAGCATGACATAGCATGCTAAGATTAATCAAAAATATTTTAGAATAAGGCTGTAACGTAACAAAATGTAGGAAAAGTAATGAGGTCTGAACACTTTCCAAAGGCACTGCATGTGGTGATGAAGGCGCAACACATTTAAACAGCATCTATTCAACCTCAGGAGGATGAAGAAATTCACCTTGGCCCCTAAGATCCTCACCAACTTCTACAGATGCACCTTCAAGAGCATTCTGTCAGGCTGTATCACAGCCTGGTACAAAAACATCTACAGCACCTGGTCTTACACGAAGGCCAAGGAGATTATCAAGGACCTCAGCCACCCGAGCCGTGGCCTGTTCACCCTGCTACCATCTAGAAGGCAGAGACAGTACAGGTGCATCACAGCTGGGACCGAGAGACTGAAAAACAGCTTCTATCTCAAGCCCATCAGAATGTTAAACAGTCATCACTAGTCAGCCTCCGCCCAGCACCCTGCCCTGAACCTTAGACACTGTCACTAGTCAGCTACCACCCGGAACTCCTACTCCTTTGCCAGGTGCAGTCCCACTCGGCAAAGCACCCCTACAACATGACGCTGCCACCCCCGTGCTTCACGTTTGGGATGGTGTTCTTCGTCTTGTAAGCCTCCCCCTTTTTCCCCCAAACATAACGATGGTCATTAGGGCCAAACAGTTCTATTTTTATTTCATCAGACCAGAGGACATTTCTCCAAAAAGTACAATCTTTGTCCCCATGTGCAGTTGCAAACCGTAGTCTGGCTTTTTTATGGTGGTTTTGGAGCAGTGGCTTCTTCCTCGCTGAACGGCCTTTCAGTTTATGTCGATATAGGACTCGTTTTACTGTGGATATAGATACTTTTGTACCTGTTTCCTCCAGCATCTTCACGAGGTCCTTTGCTGTTGTTCTGGTATTGATTTGCACTTTTCGCACCAAAGTACGTTCATCTCTAGGAGACAGAACGCGTCTCTTTCCTGAGCGTTATGACGGCGGTGTGGTCCAATGGTGTTTATACTTGTGTACTATTGTTTGTACAGATGAGCGTGGTACATTCGCGCATTTGGAAATGGCTCCCAAGGATGAACCAGACTTGTGGAGGTCTAAAAATAAAATTCTGAGGTCTTGGCTGATTTCTATTGATTTTCCCATAATGTCAAGCAAAGAGGCACTGAGTGTGAAGGTAGGCCTTGAAACACATCCACAGGTACACTTGACTGAAATTATGTCAAGAAGCTTCTAAAACCATGACATAATTTTCTGGAATTTTCCAAGCTGTTTTAAGGCACAGTCAACTTAGTGTATGTAAACTTCTGACCCACTGGAATTGTGATACAGTGAATTATAATTGAAATAATCTGTCTGTAAACAATTGTTGGAAAAATTACTTGTGTCATGCACAGTAGATGTCCTAACCGACTTGCCAAAACTATAGTTTGTTAACAAGAAATTTGTGGAGTGGTTGAAAAGGATTTTTAATAACTCCAACCTAAGTATGTAAACGTCCGACTTCATTGGTATTGCTAGATATTACTGGCTGTTGGAGCTAGAAAACATAAGTATTTTGTTGCAACTGTGATAACATCTGCAAATCTGTGTAGGCAACCAATAAACTTTGATTTCATTTGATAAAAATTGCTGTTCAGACAAAGACAGTACAGTATGACGATGGGCTAAAACTGCTTCTCTAATAGACATCCCTTATCACACTTTTAGGTGATGTCATGGTTACGTTGACTAACTAAGCTCATGCGTAAAAAACGTCATAGGGTCTAACGGTCGTCTCACGGCGAACTGCGCATGCCGTCAATTCAAAGGCACTCGTTCGATATAAAGTTATATACGTGTCAGTTTGTCACTTTTACGAGGTCGGAGTAACAACGTGCTCAACTACTTACGACGACTCGAATCTTGGCTGTGCCTTTAGAGTTAGAGAAAATTAACAACTAAGGAAAGATTTTTTCCATTCTCTTTGATTCTCCAACATCAAACCCCTGCCTGGTCTGTTTCGCAAGCGTACCCGGAAGTCTCGCGAAGTTGCGCCTCTGGGTTTACAAACTGTGGTTCAGATATCTTTCTTTCCACATTGATTTCCACAGGTGGCCACTAGAGTGCACTCATCTCCCATCATCATTGAATGTCATTTAGTGGTATAAAAATTCAAATTAAGTGTAATTACTTTATATGGTCAGTAAATTGAAGTCCATAATAAAATAATTCAGGACCAATAAACACTTATATAACCTATAAACCCCCATTACAAGGATACAGCTACAGTTATCTATTACAGCTACTGTTATATTGCTAGAGCTGATACTAAAACAAATTATATTAATATTGCTAGTAGTATTACTAGTAGTATTTGCTCATTCATGGTAAAGTAGGGCTATCAATCTACAAATTCACAAACAACTGGACATAAAGTCTTCATCCTGCATGTTCCCTATCCTGGCAGATGGAAAAGTAAAGATGCTAATGACATTGACAACCCTACAGTGATGAACCAATAGAGAGCAGCACAGCTTCCACTATTTGAGAGCCAATGCTTTGTTCACATCTAACTCTTCTGTCAGAGTACCTCAGAGATCTCATCTGTAGTAGACAGAAATGAGTGAGAGGGCTGTAAGGTGGTCTCCTAAACCACAGGATTGGGAAAATAAGAACCATCCTACAAACCAGAAGTCATCACATGGGCTACAGACATTTACATTTTCATCGTCTTATTTGATTGATTCCATTCTGGGCAAAGATGCAACCAAAGACACTGGGATCGACAGAGGAGGTACTGTACCTAAACTAAATTTAGGGAAAATTGTCAATTAACTTTTGTAAGTGGCGCAGGGGAAATTGTTTGTGAATGGTGAAATTTCTAAAAAGGTGAAAATAATTATGTTACACGATAAATGACTAACTGTGCACATTTTCCAAGCAGTGGATACAATGGGTCCCACATCTCTCAAAGGGACTGAGAGTCAATCCAACAAGTCCAAGCAGATATCAGTAACACATCGTATTGCTCCTGAGGAGAACAAAAAAGCTACTTCACAGCTACAAGAAGATACCAGGATGGAGCTCCCAGTAAATACTAGTAGAGAGACAGAGGTGGGCTCCAGCAGAGACCAAACAGAGCAGCTGACAGCAGAAAGTCTAGATGGACACAACATCAACTCAAAGAAGCAACGACTTTATCGAACCACCTTTACTCATTTCCAGCTGGACCAACTGGAGAGGGCTTTCCACAAATCTCATTATCCAGACATTTTTGCCAGGTAATAAGATTATGCTATCATTACTACTGGTTATTGACATTAGTAGTGGAGGTCTTGTTGCTATGTAGTATACCAGATACCTCACCTTTCAATCATGTTTATTCTAAAAGACAATTCAAACTGTTCATAGATCAATGGCTCTTTATTTCCCTAGAGAAGAACTGGCGACAAGTCTAACTTTGACGGAGGCAAGGGTCCAGGTACACATACTCAATCATTTGTTTTTGCCTTTATACTGTAAATGTTGGTCTTGGAGCTGATTCTTATTTAGTGTGAGGCTGCAACACATAGTAGTCAGACATGGATCCATCAATAGGCTCCTTACATTTCTCCACCTGTGTGTCCAGGTGTGGTTCCAAAACCGCAGAGCCAAGTGGCGTAAGCTTGAGAAGGCTGGTGTTTTGAGCTCGGTCCCTGGGCTACCTCTAACCAACCCCCTGAGCCTGCACTTGGATGTCCCCCTGTACCAGGCCTCTGTGGTGGAGCCATCCTGGGGGGGAACCCCACATACAGTCTCTCTATATGGGCCTGACTCTGTGGGAACCCTGGATATTGGCACTCTAGCCTGGGTCTCACTGTGTGGACATCCTCTTATCCATCCAAACTTCAGCAGGTAGTATATATCAGTCTTCTGTTGAGCCAGACATATGTTACGTAATGTGTAGCGATTAGAATTTGGATTTACTCAGTGGCTGATCTGAAAAACACTTGCATAGCTACACATCTTGGTAATGGTTAAGACCGACTAAACCCAACCCTAACGCCATGTGGGAGATGGGACTATGCATTTGGTGTTTTAATTTGTCAATATACTACACTCTTAGAAAAAAGGGTTCCAAAAGGGTTATTTGGCTGTCTCCATAAGGTTCTACATGGAATTCAAAAGGGTTCTACCTGGAACCAAAAAGGGTTCTCCAAATGGTTGTCCTATAGGGATAGCCGAATAACCCTTTTTAGGTTCTAGATAGCAACTTTTTTTCTAAGAGTATAGGAACCTGAAGTTATTTTTTATCTCCTAAGGTTTTTAACTGTGATGAATCCTTCGGGTAACACTCCAACCATGATGACCAAAGCTACCAGACCATCCCAGACCAGACCAGCTGCCATACTGGGTAATGACAGGAGGCTACTGCCCACACCAAGCAGCACTCTGTCCACAGACAGTAGTCCAACAGATTAAGGGACATTATCCAGTCCATCTTGGTTTATATTGGTGCAGTGTTTTGTTAGTTGAATGTCAGCATCATCAGATTCAGTTCAAATGTTTGTAGTGTGTCCTGTATGATTTATTGATTTAGTATTTGTAGTGTGTCCTGTATGATTTATTGATTTAGTATTTGTAGTGTGTCCTGTATGATTTATTGATTTAGTATTTGTAGTTTGTCCTGTATGATTTAGTATTTGTAGTTTGTCCTGTATGGTTTATTGATTTAGTATTTGTAGTGTGTCCTGTCTGGTTTATTGATTTAGTATTTGTCCTGTATGATTTAGTGTTTGTAGTGTGTCCTGTATGATTTATTGATTTAGTATTTGTAGTGTGTCCTGTATGACTTATTGATTTAGTATTTTGTCCTGTATGGTTTATTGATTTAGTATTTTGTCCTGTATGGTATATTGATTTAGTATTTTGTCCTGTATGGTTTATTGATTTAGTATTTGTAGTGTGTCCTGTATGGTTTATTGATTTAGTATTTGTAGTGTGTCCTGTATGATTTAGTATTTGTAGTGTGTCCTGTATGATTTAGTATTTGTAGTGTGTCCTGTATGATTTAGTATTTGTAGTGTGTCCTGTATGATTTAGTATTTGTAGTGTGTCCTGTATGATTTAGTATTTGTAGTGTGTCCTGTATGATTTAGTATTTGTAGTGTGTCCTGTATGGTTTATTGATTTAGTATTTTGTCCTGTATGGTTTATTGATTTAGTATTTTGTCCTGTATGGTTTATTGATTTAGTATTTTGTCCTGTATGGTTTATTGATTTAGTATTTTGTCCTGTATGGTTTATTGATTTAGTATTTGTAGTGTGTCCTGTATGGTTTATTGATTTAGTATTTGTAGTGTGTCCTGTATGATTTAGTATTTGTAGTGTGTCCTGTATGGTTTATTGATTTAGTATTTGTAGTGTGTCCTGTATAGTTTATTGATTTAGTATTTGTTGTGTGTCCTGTATGGTTTATTGATTTAGTATTTTGTCCTGTATGGTTTATTGATTTAGTATTTTGTCCTGTATGGTTTATTGATTTAGTATTTTGTCCTGTATGGTTTATTGATTTAGTATTTGTAGTGTGTCCTGTATGGTTTATTGATTTAGTATTTGTAGTGTGTCCTGTATGGTTTATTGATTTAGTATTTGTAATGTGTCCTGTATGATTTAGTATTTGTAGTGTGTCCTGTATGATTTAGTATTTGTAGTGTGTCCTGTATGGTTTATTGATTTAGTATTTGTAGTGTGTCCTGTATGGTTTATTGATTTAGTATTTGTAGTGTGTCCTGTATGGTTTATTGATTTAGTATTTGTAGTGTGTCCTGTATGGTTTATTGATTTAGTATTTGTAGTGTGTCCTGTATGGTTTATTGATTTAGTATTTGTAGTGTGTCCTGTATGGTTTATTGATTTGGTATCTGTAGTGTGTCCTGTATGGTTTATTGATTTAGTATCTGTAGTGTGTCCTGTATGGTTTATTGATTTAGTATTTGTAGTGTGTCCTGTATGGTTTATTGATTTAGTATTTGTAGTGTGTCCTGTATGGTTTATTGATTTAGTATCTGTAGTGTGTCCTGTATGGTTTATTGATTTAGTATCTGTAGTGTGTCCTGTATGGTTTATTGATTTAGTATTTGTAGTGTGTCCTGTATGGTTTATTGATTTAGTATTTGTAGTGTGTCCTGTATGGTTTATTGATTTAGTATTTGTAGTGTGTCCTGTATGGTTTATTGATTTAGTATTTGTAGTGTGTCCTGTATGGTTTATTGATTTAGTATTTGTAGTGTGTCCTGCATGGTTTATTGATTTAGTATTTGTAGTGTGTCCTGTATGATTTAGTATTTGTAGTGTGTCCTGTATGGTTTATTGATTTAGTATTTGTAGTGTGTCCTGTATGGTTTATTGATTTAGTATTTGTAGTGTGTCCTGTATGGTTTATTGATTTAGTATTTGTCCTGTATGATTTAGTATTTGTAGTGTGTCCTGTATGGTTTATTGATTTAGTATTTGTAATGTGTCCTGTATGATTTAGTATTTGTAGTGTGTCCTGTATGATTTAGTATTTGTAGTGTGTCCTGTATGGTTTATTGATTTAGTATTTGTAGTGTGTCCTGTATGGTTTATTGATTTAGTATTTGTAGTGTGTCCTGTATGGTTTATTGATTTAGTATTTGTAGTGTGTCCTGTATGGTTTATTGATTTAGTATTTGTAGTGTGTCCTGTATGGTTTATTGATTTAGTATTTGTAGTGTGTCCTGTATGGTTTATTGATTTAGTATTTGTAGTGTGTCCTGTATGGTTTATTGATTTAGTATTTGTAGTGTGTCCTGTATGGTTTATTGATTTAGTATTTGTAGTGTGTCCTGTATGGTTTATTGATTTAGTATTTGTAGTGTGTCCTGTATGGTTTATTGATTTGGTATCTGTAGTGTGTCCTGTATGGTTTATTGATTTAGTATCTGTAGTGTGTCCTGTATGGTTTATTGATTTAGTATTTGTAGTGTGTCCTGTATGGTTTATTGATTTAGTATTTGTAGTGTGTCCTGTATGGTTTATTGATTTAGTATCTGTAGTGTGTCCTGTATGGTTTATTGATTTAGTATCTGTAGTGTGTCCTGTATGGTTTATTGATTTAGTATTTGTAGTGTGTCCTGTATGGTTTATTGATTTAGTATTTGTAGTGTGTCCTGTATGGTTTATTGATTTAGTATTTGTAGTGTGTCCTGTATGGTTTATTGATTTAGTATTTGTAGTGTGTCCTGTATGGTTTATTGATTTAGTATTTGTAGTGTGTCCTGTATGGTTTATTGATGTAGTATTTGTAGTGTGTCCTGTATGATTTAGTATTTGTAGTGTGTCCTGTATGGTTTATTGATTTAGTATTTGTAGTGTGTCCTGTATGGTTTATTGATGTAGTATTTGTAGTGTGTCCTGTATGATTTAGTATTTGTAGTGTGTCCTGTATGGTTTATTGATGTAGTATTTGTAGTGTGTCCTGTATGATTTAGTATTTGTAGTGTGTCCTGTATGGTTTATTGATTTAGTATTTGTAGTGTGTCCTGTATGGTTTATTGATTTAGTATTTGTAGTGTGTCCTGTATGGTTTATTGATTTAGTATTTGTAGTGTGTCCTGTATGGTTTATTGATTTAGTATTTGTAGTGTGTCCTGTATGGTTTATTGATTTGGTATCTGTAGTGTGTCCTGTATGGTTTATTGATTTAGTATCTGTAGTGTGTCCTGTATGGTTTATTGATTTAGTATTTGTAGTGTGTCCTGTATGGTTTATTGATTTAGTATTTGTAGTGTGTCCTGTATGGTTTATTGATTTAGTATCTGTAGTGTGTCCTGTATGGTTTATTGATTTAGTATCTGTAGTGTGTCCTGTATGGTTTATTGATTTAGTATTTGTAGTGTGTCCTGTATGGTTTATTGATTTAGTATTTGTAGTGTGTCCTGTATGGTTTATTGATTTAGTATTTGTAGTGTGTCCTGTATGGTTTATTGATTTAGTATTTGTAGTGTGTCCTGTATGGTTTATTGATGTAGTATTTGTAGTGTGTCCTGTATGATTTAGTATTTGTAGTGTGTCCTGTATGGTTTATTGATTTAGTATTTGTAGTGTGTCCTGTATGGTTTATTGATTTAGTATTTGTAGTGTGTCCTGTATGGTTTATTGATTTAGTATTTGTCCTGTATGATTTAGTATTTGTAGTGTGTCCTGTATGATTTATTGATTTAGTATTTGTAGTTTGTCCTGTATGGTTTATTGATTTAGTATTTGTAGTGTGTCCTGTATAATTTAGTATTTGTAGTGTGTCCTGTATGGTTTATTGATTGAATGTAAAGATGTTGGACATCTTACAAAATACCTTTACTATATACAGTGGTGAGAACAAGTATTTGATACACTGCCGATTTTGCAGAATTTCCTACTTACAAAGCATGTAGAGGTCTCTAATTTTTTATCATAGGTACACTTCAACTGTGAGAGACGGAATCTAAAACAAAAATCCAGAAAATCACATTGCATGATTTTTAAGTAATTAATTTATATTTTATTGCATGCCATAAGTATTTGATCACCTACCAACCAGTAAGAGTTCCGGCTCTCACAGACCTGTTAGTTTTTCTTTAAGAAGCCTTCCTGTTCTCCACTCATTACCTGTATTAACTGCACCTGTTTGAACTTGTTACCTGTTACCTGAAAAGCAGAACTTACTATGTGGTAGAGAAACCTTTATTTGCAATTACAGAGATCATACGTTTCCTGTAGTTCTTGACCAGGTTTGCACACACTGCAGCAGGGATTTTGGCCCACTCCTCCATCTAGACCTTCTCCAGATCCTTCAGGTTTCGGGGCTGTCACTGGGCAATACGGACATTCAGCTCCCTCCAAAGATGTTCTATTGGGTTCAGGTCTGGAGACTGGCTAGGCCACTCCAGGACCTTGAGATGCTTCTTACGGAGCCACTCCTTAGTTGCCCTGGCTGTGTGTTTCGGGTCGTTGTCATGCTGGAAGACCCAGCCACGACCCATCTTCAATACTCTTATTGAGGAAAGGAGGTTGTTGGCCAAGATCTCACGATACATGGCCCCATCCATCCTCCCCTCAATACGGTGCAGTCCTGTCCCCTTTGCAGAAAAGCATCCCCAAAGAATGATGTTTCCACCTCCATGCTTCACGGTTGGGATGGTGTTCTTGGGGTTGTACTCATCCTTCTTCTTCCTCCAAACACGGCGAGTGGAAAAGCTCTATTTTTGTCTCATCAGACCACAACCTTCTCCCATTCCTCCTCTGGATCATCCAGATGGTCATTGGCAAACTTCAGACGGGCCTGGACATGCGCTGGCTTAAGCAGGGGGACCTTGCGTGCGCTGCAGGATTTTAATCCATGATGGTGTAGTGTGTTACTAATGGTTTTCTTTGAGACTGTGGTCCCAGCTCTCTTCAGGTCATTGACCAGGTCCTGCCGTGTAGTTCTGGGCTGATCCCTCACCTTCCTCATGATCATTGATGCCCCACGAGGTGAGATCTTGCATGGAGCCCCAGACCGAGGGTGATTGACAGTCATCTTGAACTTCTTCCATTTTCTAATAATTGCGCCAACAGTTGTTGCCTTCTCGCCAAGCTGCTTGCCTATTGTCCTGTAGCCCATCCCAGCCTTGTGCAGGTCTACAATTTAACCCTGATGTCCTTCCTTACACAGCTCTCTGGTCTTGGCCATTGTGGAGGTTGGAGTCTGTTTGATTGAGTGTGTGGACAGGTGCCTTTTATACAGGTAACGAGTTCAAACAGGTGCAGTTAATACAGTGAGTGGAGAACAGGAGGGCTTCTTAAAGAAAAACTAACAGGTCTGTGAGAGCCGGAACTCTTACTGGTTGGTAGGTGATCAAATACCTATGTCATGCAATAAAATGCAAATGAATTACTTAATCATACAATGTGATTTTCTGGATTTTTGTTTTAGATTCTGTCTCTCACAGTTGAAGTGTACCTATGATCAAAATTACAGACCTCTACATGCTTTGTCAGTAGGAAAACCTGCAAAATCGGCAGTGTATCAAATACTTGTTCTCCCCACTGTATTTTTGGTAAATACGGTAACTATATATAGACAAAAACATATATTTTGTAAACATGAAAAAAAAATTATCTGTACCACTTAAACATGATCTTTTCAATATGCGCCTGACATTCCTAGTGGCAAATACAGTACAGTGCATATGAATACGTATGTCTTTTTTCAGGTTATGTTCATCCACAAATGATATTGACCAAGCTTTCAGATAACATTATTGACTTTGTTAAAAGGGATCGAGACATAACAATCACTCTAGTTGATGGTCAATCAAAACTTCCTTCAAATGTCTTGCACACAGAAAACACAATTTCAAAAGCAATAGACCATCTAACAATGGGACACCATGATTTGACAGACGAGTCCGTTAGGCTCCTCTAAACAATAGTCAGCTTGGATTTCAGGAGTAGCCTACCTGTCAATGGGAAACCATTAAGGCAATAAATGACTGCAAAGCTTCAAACGCTTGCTGAAATCAGATGGGAATGACTTAGGTCCTGCTTTAATTTAACAGACAAATAACACACTTGTTGTTGCCATTACTGTTCAACTAGCCATGCAGACCGGGGCCACTCAAATGTTTCATGGGTGATGAGACTGACGTTCACGACCCCATCTTGACTCAAGAGTATTTTCAAAATAAACTTTAGTCACCCTATCTGCTCTAACTGATATCATCAGCACTAGTGTTCCTACATTATGTTCTCTTAAAATAAATACATGAATGGAAGTGTATTGCGTCCGATAAGGTTTGTAAACATTGCTGGTGTGCTTAATATTCAGTAAGAAGCACAGGGACCAATTTGTGGCTCTGATTCACCTATTCTCTTGGATGGGAACAAATACAACCATCAGAAAGGCAATGACGCATGACCAAATACTTATTTCTGCAGGACAGTCTGTCTGTGTACATACACTACAGAAAACAGAAGGTAGCGGCAACATTGGCAGTAGCTTGTTCTCATACAGATTATTTTTTCAAGTTATGCAGACTTTGCCACCCTCAGCGCAATTCAGAGAAATAGTGGGTTCATCAGTAATGTATCTGATGCTTTTCTTGGAAAAGAGGATGTGGTGATTTGAAAAGGGACTATCCTTTCTCAGTAAGATTTCTATGTTTCTTTGTAAGTATAAATATTTACAAGAAGCTCATGCTCTGGCATCCTCTGTTTCCTGCCACTGAGTTGCCCTATTATTTACATCAGTTCTTCAGCATTTCTTGCTCCATAAATTGTATACTATTCAATTGTTTAGGCCAACAGAGAATTGATTAAAAAAAGACATTACATTGTTCATGATATAAGGCTTGATGCATTGGTGTTGCAGTAGTATTGTCAATGGCTCAATTGTGTAACGGTTCCATTCCCTGTGGCAGCCATTCTCAGACCGTTTTTGCAAGGTAGTTAACGTTAGCTAACGCTAGTTGCTGTACCTATGCCAAAGCGTTAGTATTTCACCACCCATAGTTTGGCCTCAATCTTATTTTTTTTTAAATGTCCAGCCAACCTTTACAGCAATTTTATTTTCATGACTGATCAAAACTCATTTTTATTATAGCTCTCTCTTGTCCCTCTGCCGCCGAACAATACATTTCCATAAAAAAACGCAGTATCGAAACACAACACATATATAGCATTTTGATAAATCGTGATACATATAGAATCTCAATACATTTCTTATCGGCACCTAAGTATCGTGATAATATCGTATCGTGAAGTGCCTGGAAATTCCCAGCCCTCCTACTCACCAGTGTATGCCTGCTAGTTAATTACAGTGAAAAGCAACTATATTGAAATCTGCACCTGCTTCCAATTAACTTCAATGTTAATTTAAAACCTCACATCAAAAACTATGGCAGTGGAATAATGGGATACCAAAGACAACCTACTATATTGACAAGACAGCCAAGTAGCTGGTCTAACAATGGAAATACATGTACACAAAGATAAGAAGGCAGGGGAGATCAGGTGTGACCATTCTAGCCAATTAGACGACAGATGCACGTGTGAACAACAGGCACATCTAACTTACAGTCGTCGTTTTTCTCAAAGTGCCCGAAATGCCACATGCATCCACTTATATCATCAGTACATTCGTAACAGCCTAAACATTACAAAACGTATATTCCATCAGATAGGGCTGATGTAAATCGACACTCCCTCATAGGCCTCCGTAAAAAAATAAGGGCTTATCTCACAAGGACAGATTTTGGGTGGAGTAAATCATCTCGCTTCGTCTCTTCCTCTTTTTTAGTTTTTTTATTTCACCTTTATTTAACCAGGAAGGCCAGTTGAGAACAAGTTCTCATTTACAACTGCGACCTGGCCAAGATAAAGCAAAGCAGTGCGACACAAACAACACAGAGTTACACATGGAATAAACAAACGTACAGGCAATAACACAAAAGAAAGAAAACGATATAGTGTGTGCAAATGTAGTAAGATTAGGGAGGTAAGGCAATAAATAGGCCATAGTGGCGAAATAATTACAATTTAGCAATTAAACACTGGAGTGATAGATATACTTACTATACCTTATTCCCATTGCAGACAAAATAACCAGATTTGATTGAGTTTCAGACATCAATTTCAGGGAAATAGGTCTCTAAATCAGTAGACGTCAGATAGGCTGCATGAACTATTACTCTCTTGATTAACATCATATCAAGCTAAGTTTAATCAGATCATTTAGCATCCACTGTTTTTAGGTAGTGGAATATACATTTTTTTTAGGATCCAATCCATATGATATGGCACCTCCATCACAGTCTAGCTGAGTATGTGCTTGTATCTCTTCCAGATAACGCTAATGGAGCTAAGTAAACACATTTCTAATGTACCCTGGACAGTGAGGAGTCACTAACACACTGATTAATCACAGATCAATTTCATTCACACACTATCTTCCCCTTTAGAACGGTTGTGTCAGTTTAAACCTATAATGTATTTCTTCTAATGCACTACCTATTGACCTTCAGTCTATGACAGAGGAAACTGATCTGCAATGAAGCTCAAATGATGAACTCCTTAGCCATTGCATGCTGTTACACAATGACATACAGTATATTAGTCTTAAGAAATGTCAGCCCCAGAAGAAACCAGTTCATGTAATGACTAAGTATAGGCTAGTAAAATGATATGTGCAATAGTCATTTATAAACTGGGGGGTTCGAGCCCAGAATGCTGATTGGCTGACAGCCACGGTATATCAGACCGTATACCCCAGGTATGACAAAACATTTATTTTTACTGTTGTAATTACGTTGGTAACCAGTTTATAATGGCAATAAGTCACCTCGGGTGTTTGTAGTATATGTCCATGCACTCCGCGTTGCGCATAAGAACAGTCCTTAACCATGGTATATTGGCCATATACCACACCTCCTGGTGCCTTATTGCTTAAATGTAGCATGTCTTTTGTGAATACATTTATATTGAGGTGTAATTCTAATTTGTCTGAGATTCTGTAAATTGTCATTGTAACAAATATTGGACATTGCAATTTGCATTGCATAAGCCAATCAAGAAGAAATTGATCCATTTATATATTTTTCTCTAATGAAAATTAAAAGAAACAAGGAAAATATGATGCATCGAAGTCAATTTATTTCTCATTATGCGTTACATTACTATTGAGTACATCACACAGAAACAGTTCTGGTTTGCGTCTGTTCTGCAACACTATTTCCAACACCGCAGTCAGGTCAGTAATACATGGTTGTGGTATATACAATTTATAATTGGACTTCCAAAAAAGAACCAACAAAAACGTCCCATCTTGGTCTATTGAACTTTCCTCCCCAGAATGAATGGTACAATATACACAGAAATAGTTGTTTTGTGGCAATTCATCGCTTTCATTCAAAATAAAGATCTACTCACAATATCTAGTTGATCTATTATATTGTTTTCAGAATGACTTAAATGCGTAACTTTATACAGGGAAAAAGACAAAGCGAAGTAAAGCTTCTTAAGGTAAATACATGTTCTAATGTACAGCAGTTAGTGTTAACTGTTGAAGTGGTAAGAATAATGAGTTCTACAGGACAGGATCAGTAGCCAAGTAAGCCAAGACATCATGAAATACCTTCCCATTCAAAGACAATAGTCATACTGAAGTTTCATGTCATTCGGCAACATAAAAATATCTCCTGTGTGCAATGCAATGGATATCTGCATTATTTTACATGTCATGCTCAACCCTAGCCCCCATGCACAAAACACAAGAAAAAAACTAAAGACTTGTTAGCAGTGAGCACTGTGTTACCATGTTGCATTTATGAATGTGTAAGCCTTCATATTTTAACTTAAAGGGAAGACTTGATGCAAAAACTGTTCTTTATGATTAACCGCATTTATAAAAAAATATTTTTTTTAAAAAGCGGTTTTTAAGCACTTATCACTGTTGGCATTGAGTTATCACTTCCCATGCAGTGACTCAGTGTTCCATCTATGCCTTCAACATTAAATGAACCACAGAATTAGGAAGTTAACCTCATCTTAAGATACATTTGGTAGTTTTACTTAAATACTCATTCAATATTAGTGCTCAGTGCTTTGCCTCAGCAGGATCATACTACCAATGTTTATAGATTAAGACAATAACACTTTTTTTTTAAAAGAACAAAAAAAAGAACTAGATTCTTCAAAACAAGGTGCTTCATTTAAAAATAATAATTCTGTGCAGGTGTCCAATTCTAAGGATATAAACTAGAACTCAAGAATGGTCCCAATAGGGCAGCTTTGCTTCAATGTGAATGGGGCTCTAGGATGTGGGACCAGCTGTGATGTTAGCGGAGGACGTTATTGTGAGGCTTAGAGGGAACACTGACTCATTCATTCTTGTCACATGAAGACGTCCACCACATCGTCTCCATGGTCCTCCTCCTCTGTGACTTTGAGTGACAGCACCTCTTCATTGAGGAACAGGCCACTCAGCCTCTCCTTGCGGGCCTGTCTCTGTTCCTTCAGCTGTCTCTTACGCAGGGCTTTCTGCTGCAGCTTCCTCTGCTTAGAGCGTTTCTTCCAACACAAATAGGACAAGAAGATAAACAATGTGTGGCAGTGGCACACCAAGCACACACACAAGAGAACAGACAGCACACCAAGCAGTGCAAAACAAAGGCTCAGGCTACAGGTTCCATGACTCAAATGTAGGGTAATGTTTTTTTACTTGAGGCAGGAGATCCATTTTCCATTATATCTGGTCACTTCATCCTACAGTAGGTTACCTACATATTGAGAATATTTCCCTGTTATCACTGTGCAAAACTGTAGGAGTGTGTACATATCAAATAGAAACCCATTTGAATACCTCATGTAGAGTAACGCGCACCATTTTGACGCCACATGGAAGTGATTGCAATAATAATGCAAGGAGGAATACATACATTGATGTCCCAAAGTATTTGGACAGTGACATATGTTTGTTTTGGCTTTGTACTCCAGCACCTTGGATTTTAAATGACTATGAGGTTAAAGTGTAAACAGTGTCAGTTTTAATCTGAGGATCTTTTCAGAATATGCTTCTAAACACTTCTACATTCATGTAACCTCAGTCATTGTATCATTTCAAAGCCAAAGTGCTGGTGTACAGAGCTAAAACAAACTGTCCAAATACTTTTGAACCTCACTGTAGCCTCCCAAGTGAACGTTCGTTCCTTATGTTTTTTCAAAATGCAGGTCTCCCTCTGCCTTGTCAACATCCTCCGTTTTAGTGTTGGTTTATTTTTCCAATTGTCTATGCCTCCCATCCGTGGGTTAGTAGATAGTATGCTAGCACAGTTTTTAGCATTTTTAAGCTAACAACTCAACCAGGCAATAAATTACAGGAAGAAGAGGGAAGGAAGATTACTTCATCTAAATACTCTTCATCTCTTTATTTAAAACCTATTCGAGGGAGATTAAGCTAGCAAAACATAAAATACTGCATAATACTAGATAAAATGTGGTTTTTAATAACGCAAGATGCTGTTGGCGCTGGTAGATACTTTCCTCTCCTCTGAGCTTCCCTGCCAAGGGAGATGTCCAAATCATTGGTCCATTTTTCTAGGGAGGATACCTACTTCTGTCTGTTTTTATTTAAAGGTCAGGTGCATCCTGTTTCCAAATATCATCCTTCAAGGCACTGTATGTTGTTGATTTCAGTCAAATTGCAATTTCAATTTTAGTAGCTGTTTAATCTGTAGGTATGGAAAGCTATTCAAACGCCATAGTGAACTTCAACAGTCAGAGTGAAGTCCCTGCCTTACCTTGGAGTCCCGGATGCGTTCAGCTGCACTGGACAGGTTCCCGTCGCTGTGGGCACGGCTGATGTTAGCTGTGCTGCAGTTGGACGTGGAGTTGCCGGTGGAGCCTGTGGATCCAGTGGAGCTGCTGGCACTGCTGACCAAGCTAGCATTACTGCTGCTCACCCCACTAGTGCTAGCACTGCTGTGGCCACTCCTCTTCCAGCTGTCTCGGGTGCTGCTGGGGCGCTGCCGCGGACTGTGCTCCCGGATGTAGTTCCTCACCTGGAGGATAGGAATGTTAAAGCTTCAGGTTCAACTTACATCTGAAAAGTTGTACTATTTCTTTAGATGTGAATACACTGCACAGTGTCACAATCCAATATTTTTTTTATTTAAAAAAAAGTGTGTACCATATGTGCTATTCACTCACCTGTTTCAGTTTCTCATCCGTCAGGCAGTTGAGCTCAATGATGAACTCGCTGTCTGTGGGGGATATCTGTGCACACGGGTCAATGATCTTGATGATGTCCAACTGCTCTCGTAGCCCCATCTCTGTGCTGACCTTTCTGCTTAGATATTCAATATATTCCACCTGACAGAGAGACAAAGCCTATAACATCTGCAACCACTGCTTTACAATTCTGGCATTGTGAATTTGAGAGCTGGTCTCCATACCTGTTCATCATTGGTCATAGCACTCCAAGGGAGCTCATCCAGATTTCTATGTGGTTTGGTCTTTCTCTTGGAGGAGAGGCATGGGGAGCTCGGAACACTGGGTATGATGTCAGAGAGTACATCACTTCCACTGGTTATGTCACTTCCAGGCAACTGTGGATAAACAAAAAACATTAACCCAAATGGAACAACTACCAACATAACATAAATATTTTTGTCAAGTTATCACATTGGGGGGCACATACCTGCCACTCAAATTCGCTGTCTGACCAGTCCCAGTAAGTGCTGATAGAGGAAGACACGTCACTGCAGACGCTGCCCTCCGGGAACAGGTCAAAGGAGGTGAACTCCTGGTCATCCAAAAGGGAGTAGCAGTCCTCCTGGTCTCCCACAGAGACGGAGGAGAACAGCTCCTCACTGCATTCAGAGCTGGCCACACTGGTTCCACAAGAAGTCAGGTTCCATCTGAAAACAGTCAACAAAAGCAACATTTTGGTGTGGTTAGCTTAGCCTGTTCCACTACCGTCTTGCATTAAAAAGTGGAATGCAAGTCAAAAACAGGTAGCTAGCCATCAGCCTTACCTGTTACTATGTAAGCGGCGCAGTTGGTCTGTCCGGTGACAAGAGGATAACTGACAGCCAAAGTCACTGACATCCAATGTGCCCGTCTCACTGATGTTCCCTCGCTGAGACAGCAGCCGTGGAAAGGGCTCCTCTGGAGAGAGGAACTTTTCATAAAGAGCCTCAGACATTTTGGTTTTCTCCACCTGAGAAAAACAGTGGGAAATAAGTGTAATTAGAAAATGTTTTTATAGGTAGCTAGCTAGCCAGGGAAATGTTAAACAAGGCTCTTTCCACTTGGATAATTAAGCAGATTAGCTACCTACCTACACTACATGACCAAAACTATGTGGACACCTGCTCATCAAACATCTCATTCCAAAATCATGGGCCTTAATATGGAGTGGGTCCCCCCTTTGTTGTGATAACAGCCTCCACTCTTCTGGGAAAACTTTCCACTAGATGTTGGAGCATTGCTGTGGAGACTTGATTCCGCAAGCTGTAGTATGCTGTAGCATTAAGATTCCCTTCAAAGGAACAAAAGGGCCAAGCCCAAAGCATGTAAAACAGCCCAAGACTCATCATTCCTCCTCCACAAAGGCAGGTAGGCAGGTAGCGCTCTACTGGCATTCGACCAAACCCAGATCCGTCGGACTGCCAGATAGTGAAGAGTGATTCATCATTCCAGAGAACACATTTCCACTGCTCCAGTCCATTAGCGGTGAGTTTACACCACTCCGGCCGACACCTGGCATTACTCATGGTGATCTTAGCCTTGTATGCTGGTGCTCAGCCATGGAAACCCATTTCATGAAGCTCCCAATGAACAGTTATTGTGACTGTTGCAACAGGCGATTTTTACTCACTACAAGCTTCAGCGATCCCGTTCTGTGTGCTTGTGTGACCTACCACTTCTCTGATGAGCCGTTGTTGCTCCTAGACATTGCCACTTCACAATAACAGCACTTAGTTGACAGGGCAGCAATTTGACAAACTGACTTGTTGGAAAGGTGTCACGTTTAAAGTCACTGAGATTTTCAGTAAGACTATTTTACTGCCAATGTTTGTCTATAGAGATTGCTGTGTGCTCGACTTTATACACCGGTCAGCAACGGGTGTGGCTGAAATTCCCGAATCAACTCATTTGAAGCGGTAGCCACATTATTTTGTACATAGTGTATCTGAGATTGGCTGGCAAGACAAATTAACTGGCAGCGTAGCGACTAGCGGCCTGTTAACAAAACATTGCTAACACCGGCTAACTACCTAGTTAGCTAGCGTCCCCAGCAAGCTTCCGAGTTAGTCAGTTAACTAACAAAGTACAGTAGATGGATAACTTGTCAATTTCAAATGTTAACATGTTACATGCTAATGATCTAGCTAGCTAGTTATTTTGGGACAAAAATACATCATTTTGAAGGCAAACAACGAGGCCTCGCTAGCTAAATCCTCCGCGAAATCGAAAAGGCAGAGAGTTAACATTAGCTGGCTTGTTCGAGATAATAATCAACTCGCTAATAATATGCCCAACATTATTTGCCACGGAAGACCTTGCCTGGTCGAAAGAAGTTGACCAAACAACAAACCTGCAGTTGTTCAGAGAAAAACAGTTATTTCCTCCTCCATTTGCAAACACTACGCAACTCCGCAATCACACACGTCAATTCGACGCTTTGAAAACGACTGCGCCCCCTTGCAAGTGAAAATAGGAAGTAGATGGCATGTCATGGAAAAGACTACTAGAAGGACAGATATCTGTTTCATTGTTCTATTTCGCCGAACGTATAAATCTGGAGCATCCACTTGGCGTTTCCAGAGGAAGCGAAGAGGTCGGCAGTGGGAGAAGATGAAATTAGATGGATTTTGGCCGACAGTCTGAAAATGTTCTCATCGATGCAACATTTAATCTTAATACAACTTTCTGTTATCCAAACTATAACGCACATAGTGGACTAAGTTTTGTAGACTTTACCCTTTGCCAAAATACGTTGTTTAGGAGTGCAAAGGCTAATTGCGTTATTGCGCACTTCAGAGTAGGCGTGTCCTAACGGAAATATGCAATTGAATGCTAGAACGCGCCAATAGGCTCTCGCTAGCTCGTGCTTGGCTCTGCCCACCTCCTAGTTTGTTCAGGCCCCTGATCCATACTTAATGAGAGACTGAGTTGGACCCCTTTGACTAATACAAATACAAGGCAGTTAACCCACTGTTCCTAGACCGTCATTGAAAATAAGAATTTGTTCTTAACTGACTTGCCTAGTTAAATAAAGGTTGGAAAAATATTTTTCAATTGCTAAAGGCAGTGAAGTCGAAGGATTTCTATATCCAGGAGGGAGGGTCTTACAGTCTCTGAAGACCATCCTTACTGGCACCAGGTCCATGGGCAGCTCCACATTACTGGAAGGGACACTTGCTTCTTCGTTGTGTGGGCCACCAAAACCTCCATCACCATTCCCATCCAAAGTGATGACCTCTGGCAGACTCATATTGCTGGACTAGAGGAGTTTTTAAGGACCACATTCTCCTAGAGTTGGCACTGCATATCTTGTAAATAGTTTCACACAAATCAGTTCTTACCTTGAGGTTTTATTCCAATCAGCATTCTCGTTACGCCTCCTGTCAGTACCTGTTTTCAGGGAAGCCAATGGTCCACAAATATTCCACGTAGTTCATACACATTTTTTTTAACTTGCTATGTTGTATTTACTTCGCCACCATGGCCTTTTTTGCCTTTACCTCCCTTATCTCACCTCATTTGCTCACATTGTATATACTTATTTTTCTACTGTATTATTGACTGTATGTTTGTTTTACTCCATGTGTAACTCTGTGTTGTTGTTTGTGTCGAACTGCTTTGCTTTATCTTGGCCAGGTCGCAATTGTAAATGAGAACTTGTTCTCAACTAGCCTACCTGGTTAAATAAAGGTGAAATACAATAATTTAAATAATGATAATTAAAAAAATAAAGTAGCTAGCTAAGTAATTTTCTAAATGCTAAACAAGAATACACACAAGAAAAACACAATATCAATTATTTACACGAGAAACTAAAAAGGCTATAATTTCTACTTGCTAGGTTACTTGTTACTTGTCAATAAGAGTTTGCATGGAGAAATGTGGAGGTTTTTCCCACACTGCACATTGAGTGATTACTTCAAAGCTAGTGAAAGGATGTGTAGTTCTGTATGATAGCCACATTAGCTGCTAATTAGCATTTAATTTGAGGAGGAGGGGTGATTACAGGTGAATATATTGATCAAATTGACATTGTCTGAGAGAGATTTGGGTAGTTATCAAAACGTCACACCAGGGTAAGCCTACATGACCTTATATGAAGTAGTTCTAAAATCCCCTATAGAAAAATGAATGGTCGAAAAACAATTGGAACCATTTACTGGTTTTAATTGGTATTATGATTCTGTGGTACTCAACAGTATCCAGCTGCAGCCCCGCAGCAGCAGCAGTATATTGGCGATCGCAGAATTTAATGTGCATCCCGACACCCACTGTGCAGGATGGAAACATGATTCCCAAAAAACGGAACAAACTACAAAATAAAATAAAAACTAAATCAGCCTAGCCTGTTACTAAAATCCGCCTGTCACTAAAACCAATAAGCATTTCGCTTCACCCGCAATAACATCTGCTAATTAACAAGTGTATGTGACAAATACAATTTGATTTGGTCCGATTTAAATATGTGAACGTGACCAATATTTGTATTATTTTGTATTCTTTTTTTTTTATTACTATCGCCATCTACTGACCATGTTTAACCCCTTCCACATACACGTGAACTTTCCTTTCCTCCTTTCCTAGCTTCCTTTCTATTCATATTTTCCTAGCTTCCTTTCATCCTTGCCAAGCTTCCTTTCTTTCCCTACCACCCTTTCCTCTCCTCCTTCTCTATCTCAATTTCTTTCACTTTTTTCCTAACTAGGAAAGGAGGACAATCAAGCGAGTTAGGGGAAGAGGAAAGGAAGCTAGACAGGAGGAAAATAAAGGGAGCTAGGAAAGGAGTGCAGGTATCTAGGTAATAAAACGGGGGAAAGGAAAGGAAGCTAGGAAAGGAAGTCAGGAAGGATTTTTTTTATAAAGATGTTTTATTGTCACATACACCAGATATGTGCAGGGATTTTTTTTTTTTTTTTTTTTTACAGTGTCAGCCATAGTAGCAAATTTGGGTTAAATGCCTTGCTCACTTTGGGTATTCGAACCAGCTGGCCCAATGCTGTAATACTAGGTTACCTGCTGCCAAGGGAAGCTAAGAAAGGAGGAAAGGAAATTAGGAAAGGAGAAAAGGAAAGGGAGAGAGGAAAGAAGGAAAGTAATCTAGGAAAGAAAAGGAGGAGTTCACATGTACAGTTTGTGTAAGGGATTAATCACAACCAGTAGATGGCGATAAATGGTATTGGGTTTAGTGACAGGCTAATATTAGTCAGAGGCTATGCTGCAAGTCTGCAGATGGATGCATCTCGTTTGGGGAGGTTGGAAGGGATTCTGGAGATACAGGAGGGTTTGTTTTTTGTTTACTTTTTTTATTTACTTAGTAGTACATGATTAGGTAGGAGGGTTTAATTTTTATTTGTATGTTTGTTTGTTTTATTTTATTCTAGTCTGTAAATTATGCTTGGCCACACCCTCCACTACAGTAGGTGGCGGCAGAGGCACGGTTGTTTGCAGACCGCCATTAGAAGAAGGCATGTCATGTGATCTACCATTACAGAAATCTTCTGGAATAAATAAACTGACAAGCTAGTCAACTAAAACATCATAATTTGAAAAGAGGTTACGCTCATTTAGGTTTGTTCAATAAGTTATAGCTATATATGAAGTATAATGTCGTCAAACCATGCCAAAGTCGCGGTTGGTGCATCCAAGGACTCAAGTTTTTTGGGAGGAAGGATACCATCAGAAATCGAAATCATGGCTAAACAGCTGAAGGATTTAGACCAAGAAATGTTTAGAAAAATACTGAAAGGTTTGTTAAATTGTGCATGCCATTAACTTTGGTATATTGTTAAATTAATTTGTTTTAATTTCTCTTCCGTTTGTCCACACACACACACACACAAACCATTTTGACATCACTTTTCTTGTGTCTATTCCCAGCGGTGGTGAGTGCTATTGAGGGCAAGGACTGCAGAGAAGCAATGAAGGCTATCGCGGAAAATGCTGCCGTCCCTGAAGAACGGTTGAGTTATGTTGTGGCTGGAATGTACAGACTCCTAAAAGAGGCATTACGTATCCCCACATCATCTTTAAAACAAGAGGTAAAGAACTGGTTATTGTTTATGTTGTATTGAAACCATACTCTCATAGACCATGGTCAGATTGGATTTCTAGATGACGTCTGATTTCATGACTCCTACATAACATCTACAATAAAATATTTTTTTTACGTCTTCTAGGTCTTCAAAGAAGATCTAAGGGAACTAAGGTAGCTTCTTCCATGTGTCACCTTCATCACCTCATCACATCTCAAAGCTGTGAAGCATCAGTTTATCTTGCCTGTATCAAGGAATTGAACAACTGCTTACAATAGGCCAGAGATCATCAACTAGATTCAGCCAAGGATGGTCGGGGGCCTAATTAAAAAATAATTTGTAGACTGCAAATTGTCCACGTGAAGCCCAAATAGATTTGACCAAAACATAATAATTTCAAACCCTGCTTGTATTTGTATATGATCAATTCTGTCACTATTATGTGTGGGAGTACTTGGAAACAGATTTCCTAAATTAAAATCACTTGAAGCTGATTCCCTGGTGTTTTTACAGTCCATTATTTGCTCAGATAACTTAGGGGGCCAAATAAAACCACATGCGGGCCAAATTTGTCCCACAGGCCGCCAGTTGGGGAACCCTGCAATAGGCAATCCAAGATCCCCATAATTTGTTTATCACAGAAGGAGCTGGCGGTATATGAGAATACACACATTATTACAAAATATTGTGTAAATGAACCCCAAAGGTTTGTTTTTTTGTTGTTGCATTTATCGTAATATGTAACACTGACTCTACACTTGGCAGTCTACATTATTCAAAGCAATGATTCATACTGTGCCGTCAAAATATTATCTGGACATGTTTTGAATTGTTTTCAGCTGACATTCCTTTCTTTCATTGTAGGATACCTGAGGAATTCATCACAGACTTTGCAAGTGTGGTGTTTGGCAATCGGTATGTTGACTGTTATGGATTAACATTAGCCTATATTCCCACAATTCATTTTGTTGTTATACAATGCATTCGGTAAGTATTCAGACCCCTTCCCTTTTTCGACATTTAGTTACGTTACAGCCTTATTCTAAAATGTATCAAGTAAACATTTTGCACATCAATCTAAACACAATACCCCATAATGACAATGTGAAAACAGGTTTATGGACATTTTTGCTTATACAGTACCAGTCAAAAGTTTGGACACCTACTCATTCCAGGGTTTCTTCATTTGTACTATTTTCTACATTGTAAAGACATCAAAACTATTAAATAACATATGGAATCATGTAGTAACCAAGAAAGTGTTAAACAAATCAAAATATATTTTATATTTGAGATTCTTCAAAGTAGCCACGCTTTGCCTTGACGCCTTTGCACACTCTTGGCATTCTGTTAACCAGCTTCATGAGGTAGTCACCTGGAATGCATTTCAATTAACAGGTGTGCCTTAAGTTAATTTGTGGAATTTCTTTCCTTAATGTGTTTGAGTCAATTCAGTTGTGTTGTGACAAGGTAGGGGTGATATACAGAAGATAGCCCTATATGGCAAGAACAGCTCAAATAACCAAAAAGATACGACAGTCCATTACTTTAAGACGTGAAGGTCAGTCAATCTGGAAAATTTCAAGAACTTTGAAAGTTTCGTCAAGTGCAGTTTCAAAAACCATAAAGCACTATGATGAAACTGGCTCTCATGAGGACTGCCACAGGAAAGGAAGACCCAGAGTTACCTCTGCTGCAGAGAATAAATTCATTCAGCCCAAATAAATGCTTCACAGAGTTCAAGTAACAGACATCTCAACATCAACTGTTCAGAGGAGACTGTGAATCAGGCCTTCATGGTCGAATTGCTGCAAAGAAACCACTACGAAAGGACAATAATAATAATAAGAAGATACTTGCTTGGGCCAAGAAGCACAAGCAATGGACATGGAGGAGGTGTGGGGCTGCTTTGCTGGTGACACTGTTTGTGATTTATTTTGAATTCAAGGCACAGTTAACCAGCATGGCTACCACCGCATTCAGCAGCGAAATGCCATCCCATCTGGTTTGCGCTTAGTGGGACTATCATTTTGTTTTTGAACAGGACAATGACCCAAAACACACCTCCAGACTCTGTAAGGGCTATTTTACCAAGAAGGAGAGTGATGGAGTGCTGCCTCAGATGACCTGGCCTCCACAGTCACCCAACCTCAACCCAATTGAGATGGTTTGGGATGAGTTAGACTGCAGAGTGAAGGAAAAGCAGCCAACAAGTGATCAGCATTTGTGGGAACTCCTTCAAGACTTTTGGTAAATTATTCCTCATGAAGCTGTTTGAGAGAATGCCAAGAGTGTGCAAAGCTGTAATCAAGGCAAAGGCGACGATACTTTGAATAACTTTTTTTTTGGTTACTACATGATATTATTTATATTTCATAGTTTTGATGTCTTCACTATTTTACAATGTAGAAAATAGTAAAATAAAGAAAAACCCTTGAATGAGTAGGTGTGTCAACTTTTGACTGGTACTGTACATTTTCAGACCCTTTGCTATGAGACTTGAAGTTAAGCTCAGGTGCATCATGTGGAGTCCACCTTTTATTTACATTTAATTGATTGGACATGATTTGGAAAGGCACACACCTGTCTATATAAGGTCCCTCAGTTGACAGCGCATGTCAGAGCAAAAACCAAGCCCCGAGGTCGAAGGAATTGTCCGTAGCGGTCCAAGACAGGACCGTGTCGAGGGAGAGATCTGGGGAAGGGTACCAAAACATTTCTGCAGCATTGGCAGTTCTGAAGAACACAGTGGCCTCCATCATTCTTAAATGGAAGAAGTTTGGAACCGCCATGACACTTCCTAGAGCTGGCCACCCGGCCAAACTGAGCAATTGTGGGAGAAGGGCCTTGTTCAGGGAGGTGACCAAGAACCCGATGGTCCCTCTGACAGAGCTCCAGAGTTCCTCTGTGGAGATGGGAGAAACTTCCAGAAGGTCAACCAGCGTAGCCTAGTGGCAGCGTAGCCTAGTGGTTAGAGCGTTGGACTAGTAACCGGAAGGTTGCGAGTTCAAACCCCCGAGCTGACAAGGTACAAATCTGTCGTTCTGCCCCTGAACAGGCAGTTAACCCACTGTTCCCAGGCCGTCATTGAAAATAAGAATTTGTTCTTAACTGACTTGCCTGGTTAAATAAAGGTAAAATAAATAAAATAAAATCTCTGCAGCACTCCACAAATCAGGCCTTTTATGGTAGAGTGGCCAGGCGGAAGCTACTCCTCAGTAAAAGTCACATGACAGCCCGCTTGGAGTTTTCCAAAAGGCACCTAAAGACTCCGATCATGAGAAACAATATTCTCTGGTCTGATGAAACCAAGATTGAACTCTTTGTCCTGAAGGCCAAGTGTCACATCTGGAAGAAAGCAGGCACCATCTCCACAGTGAAGTACTGTGGTGGCAGCATCATGCTGTTTCTCAGCGGCAAGGACTGGGAGACCAGTCAGGATCGTGGGAAGATAAACGGAGTAAAGTGCAGTGGTCCAGTCAGAGCTGGGACTTGAACCCAATCTAACATCTCTGGAGAGACCTGAAAATAGCTGTGCAGCGACCCTCCCCATCAACCAGACAGAGCTTGAAAGGATCTGCAGAGAAGAATGGGAGAAACTCCCCAAATACAATCTTGTTTTCATACCCAAGAAGACTCTACTGTTATAGCTACCTAAGATGCTTTAACAAAATACTGAGTAAAGGGTCTTTAAGACTTATATAAATGTAATATTTAAGTTTGGTGTTTTAAAAAAAAAAAAAAAAATTGTAAAAATGCCTAAAAACCTGTTTTTGCTTTGTCACTATGTGGTATTGTCAGTGGTTTAAAGTACTTAGGTAAAAAATACTTGAAAGTACTACTTAAATTGTTTTTAAGGGGTATAGGTACTTTTACTTTACTATTTATATTTTTGACTACTTTTGTCTTCACTAAATTCCTAAAGAAAACAATGTAATTTTTACTCCTTACATTCTCCCTAAGACCCAAAAGTACTTACATTTTTTTATGCTTAGCAAGACAGGAAAATGGTCAAATTCTCGCACTTATTAAGAGAACATCCCTGGTCATCCCTACTGCCTCTGGTCTGGTGGTCTCACTAAACACATGCTTAATTTGTAAACTCTATAATATATGGATTTTAAATTTAAAAAAAATTGCTTGATTGTTCGAGGAGAGCGCACAGTTGTGAACTTGGAAATGTATTAATAAACCAATTAGGCACATTTGGGCAGTCTTGATACAAAATTTTAAACAGAAATGCAATGGTTCATTGGATCGATCTAAAACATTGCACATGCACTGCTGCCATCTAGTGGCCAAAATCTAAATTCGCTCGGGCTGCACTTGGGCTGGCGTAATACATTATGGCATTTCTCTTGCATTTCAAAGATGATGGTATAACAACAAAAGATGCGTTTTTTTCTTTTCTTTTATCTTTCACCAGATCTAATGTGGTGTTCTCCTACATTTTAATTTAACATTTCCACTAACTTCAAAGTGTTTCTTTTCAAATGGTATCAAGAATATGCATATCCTTGCTTCAGTTCCTGAGCTACAGGCAGTTAGATTTGGGTATGTCATTTTTGGAGAATTAAAAAAAAAAAAAAAGGGGGGGGGGGGGGGGGCAGATCCTTTAGAGGGAACTTTACTTTTACTCAAGTATGACTACTATTGGGTACTTTTTCCACCACTGGGTATAGATTGCTGGGGGGGACATTCAAATAAAACATTTAATAAGGCTGTAATGTAACAGTTTGGAAAAAATCAAGGGGTCTGTTTACTTTCCGAATGCACAAAATGACAAACTTAACAAAAAGGTTTGTCTTAAACTAAAATCCAGGTTTCCAGCACTTCAGTGGTGGGTTTATTGTGCACAGAGACCCCTGTGGTGCTCACTCTGTGATTGTGGATCAGCTCACTGTCCCTTGCTTTCTCTGGGGGGTTTTCAGACGAACAGCACTGGAGGCAGTGGCTACACAGCAGGGGCCTCGATTACCCTCCCTGAAGGATTTTAGATGGAGAGTGGATGTGGCCATATCAACAAGGTACACTATACTTTGTTCACTATCACATAGGAGGGTCAACTTTTTGATGGAGAAATTGAACAGAGAATTAAACTGAGAAAATATTGTGAGAACTGAAAATGTGCATGAAATGCATGCAGTGTTATAGTAGTACAATAAATGGTTTGATAAATAGTTAACACATTTCATTGTGTAGTGAGAATTTAAAAAGCAAACGGTATTGCTTAGAAGGCTCTGATTTAATAATACATGCATCACATTGTCTGTTATTTTCTTGGAAGCTCCCTAGCTCGTGCCTTGCAGCCCTCCATTTTAATGCAGATGAAGCTCTCAGATGGAAAGGCCCATCGCTTTGAGGTAAAAACACAAACAACTTGCTGGGTATGGCTTTCATATGCACGTCTCCTCACTGGCTTACTAGGGTGAGGGTTGATTTAAGTTTGTCTAATGCATGTAAAGATGTGTGTAATTACTCAGCCTGTAAATATGTTGGCCTATCACATTTGCAAGTAGGTTACTATGTAACAGTGTGTCCCTGCTTTATACAACTGTGTACAACATGGTTTAGACTAGAATATGGGCTACATCTGTTTTAGACTATCAACATCTTATGGTGAAGGATTATGGGAACTGTCTGGCATGTCCAACACTTCCCTCAAACATAAATATTGTACTGTGTTCAAACAAGTAATCAGACATTTGTATTACAGAGCTTGATATCAGCATTCATAGTGTTAATAGTGTTATTTCCTTCAATACAATTGGGTCATTTTAAAGGTAGACTCAGCAATATGACCTATATGCAGAAAGAAAACAGCATAGTGGGTCAATTTCCGCAACAACTAAGGACGTTGACGTTGAAGCACGAGGCTCAACTTCTCCGCTGTTTTGGTTCCGTGGCTACCACGTTGTAAATGAGTGAAGAGAACACGGCATGCTGCTCATGGCAACGTCATTCTACCAGTCTACCTTTTTTTTAAAAATATGTCTGGGTTTTTTCTCCCTAGGTGCCTGTTTCCAAGTTCCAAGAACTCCGATACAACGTTGCGCTTATTCTTAAAGAGATGAACGATCTGGAGAAGAGAAGCGTTTTGAACATTCAAGATTAACCGTGCATGTCAGTAAGGTTATTAGAAGATGATTTCATCAGGCAAGGTTTTTGCCATAAAGGATTTATATAATTTTGACATGTCATACTGTAGATATTAAATATTATCAATTGTACTAAAATGGGTGTTGTATTTTAAATATCAGATATTTTTATTAGCACTTGACTTAATAATGGTGTTAACAGTAAATGTATTGTTTGTGTTTATAACATGTGTTTATTTAAATTACAGTTCAAAGTAAAGTTGACCTAGAATTGCTAAGGTGACATGGGGGAAAGTTATGGGTCAGCCACAGGATGAAGGCTAAACCTCATATAGGTCTAGACTGACTGGGTGACACCGATGGCCCACTTTCAGAGTCACTGTAAAAGAAGGTTGACCTGTCCCTGGCTGTCTGAAAATGGGATTGAGTTCATTTGCAAGCTCAGACGACCTACCTGTGTGGAGGAATTTGGGTAACAATGTAACCCACTAACAGTCTTTAGTCCTTGAATGAATAAAAACACATTTTCCATGTAATACTGCCTCTAGCACAGTGCCCATTAATGCCGGCAGCATACCACCCGGCATGCCACTGCTGGCTTGCTTCTGAAGCTAAGCAGGGTCAGTCCCTGGATGGGAGACCAGATACTGCTGGAAGTGGTGTTGGAGGGCCAGTAGGAGGCACTCTTTCCTCTGGTCTAAAAAATATCCAAATGCCCCAGGGCAGTGATTGGGGACACTACCCTGTGTAGGGTGCCGTCTTTTGGATGGGACGTTAAACGGGTGTCCTGACTCTCTGAGGTCATTAAAGATCCCATGGCACTTATCGTAAGAGTGGGGGCGGTGTCCTGGCTAAATTCCCAATCTGGCCCTCAAACCATCACGGTCATCTAATAATCCCCAGTTTACAATTGGCTCATTCATCCCCCTCCTCTCCCCTCTAACTATTTCCCAGGTCGTTGCTGTAAATGAGAACGTGTTCTCAGTCAACCTGGTAAAATCACAAATAAAATAAAAACATTAGTAAAACAAGCTTAAGAATTTGTAATTATAATAGACTATCTATTATATCAATTTATAGCCTACTGCAACATACTCTCTCAGAGTGCTATGTAGAACTTTTTGTCCCTGTAGGAGAACCCTCTGAAAATGAGGTTCAGTTCACATAAAACCTTATTTGGTAGAACATCTGCTTCCAAATATCACCCTTGAGGTGGTTCTATGTGGAACCAAAAAGGGTTCTCAGAATCCTATTTTAGAGGGTTTTAGTGGGTTAACTGCCTTGTTATGGGGCAGAACGACAGATTTTTACCATGTCTGCTCCTTTCGGTTACTGGTCCAACGCTCTAACCACTAGGCAGCCTGCCGCGCCATATGCTCTACTGTCCAAGAGACCAGTGATGGAATGCCATCAGCCTACGTACGTCTATACAAGTATTACGCATTAGACCCATTTCAGCACATTGACCGACTTCTATCCTCAGTCCAGACGCTCTGTTACAACTGAATTGTTATTAGGCAACCGCGTTAGAAACCTGTCCAATACAAACAGCTGGCTGTGGTCACATGACAGTTTATGTAACTTTTATTTATTTATTTATTTAAATAAAAAAAATAGTGAGAATATTATGTATGGTGTGCTATCATATCGTATGAGTAGTGAGCTGAACAGGGGCGAAGACCTCAGAAAATGAGATAAATAGAGAACGACCTGTTACTTCCAAAAAGGAAATATTAATTTCGCGAGAATACTACACAACAGCAGTCATCATGGGAACGGATAGTACAGATTGTATGCTGCTTCTTGCGGTAGAAGCGTTTAAATCTAAAAACTTCGGGCTCGCAGCAGACATATACGAATGTCAAATGCTGCTCCTCCGTGAACCTGGTAAGCAGCAAGATTTGTTGGTGAAACGAGCCGATGCCCTGGCATTTGCTGGCAAATTGAACGAAGCTTTCGAAATCTACCGAAAAGCGGCTGAAATCGAGAGACTCCGACCAGTCCATCTGGAGAATCTTATTAAATATCTCTCTAACAGTATTAAAAGAAATGATGGGACACACAGTCAAAGCAACAGGCAGGAGACGAACTCTTATTGCGTTGGATATGATGCATTTACCTGCAGAATATGTTATAGATTTCTATACGAGCCAGTTACCTTGCCTTGTGGACACTGCTTTTGCAAAAAGTGCCTGGACAGAGAAAAAACGCCTGTCTGCTGCAAAGAGTGCAATGACATGACCAAATTCAATGATGTGGACAATTATAGAGTAAATGTTGTTCTTAGTAGCTTGTTATCAAAGTGGTTTCCAGTTCAATTACTTGCTGTTCATCTGAGACGTGAGGGGAATGGACTATATTCAGAGAAAATGGATTCTGCTTTGGAAAAATACAACAAAGCAATACAAATAGGTATGGTATTTTACCTTTTCATTTCAATCAATGTTCTAAATGGAATTAAATTCAATTAAATCCTATGCAACGTTGCAACAGTATGTAGGGTACTGTTTTCAGTGCCCGTGGGCTGGTTTAATTGACAGCTGAATCAGCAGCGTGTGGTGTAAACTGCGCTACATTGTAAGATTTCGATGGGGAAATTATTATAACAATGTATCCTGTTTTACTAGGCTATAACCCCTTAATTAGGAAAGAGTCGTACTTTTGTCAGACATGGGCGTGTGAAGGTTAAATAAAATGTTATGTAGGCTAGGCCAGGGTTGTTTGGGAAACACTGGGCTTGGCGACCAAACATTGAGTGACATGTGAGCCATGGCATTTTGTTGTGATCGTGTAACAAACGGCAAAATAAATGTGGGTCAAGGGTAATTAAAGTTCAACAGTAGACACAGGAGTATTGGTTCCACTGTCATTATTGATTAAACATATACTTCTTCAAATGTTGAACAACAATCAAAAATCCCCACATTTTCACTGTGATCTAAAGAACACTGGTCTTGTGTGACATTCAATGATAGATAGATTATCATTTTCAGTATGTTGTATTTATTTTCCAGCTCCAAGGGACCATGTTCTGTACAGCAACCGATCACAGATCAATTCCAGTCTGAAGAATTACCAGGATGCCCTCCATGATGCAGAGATGGCATGCAAGCTCATGCCTCTTTGGTCCATGGTGAGGGTTGGATGTTTTGCCATGTTTAATTTAGATCTATCATCAGAACTTCACAATGTAAAGAAATTGTAGGATTGTACTGATTACTAAACATTATTTTTCTTCCAGGGACATATTAGAAAAGCACAAGCTCTTGTCACTCTGGGGAAATGTGAAGAAGCGTTAAGAGAGTACCTGGTCGTCATTGCATTAGACCCTGAGAGTAAACTGGCAAAAACAGAGGCGCAAAATATTCTGAGTGATCTCCTGGCCCCTGTCACTGATCAAGTACACAGAAGAATCCTGGACTGCACAAGTCTACTATCTTCCAGAAGTAGATTTAAAGGTGGCGCCCTGAACACCTCAAGCTGCATCATCACCACATCTTACAAGGTAAGAGAAGTCATCTATCTTCTGAGTTTTTCTATATAATACAGTACTATCATATAGTGCCTGGAGTTGAGCTCATGAACTTACTAAAATGTCCTATCATCACCCTTTCTCACAGGAATACAAGAATATCATCGCCTCTGACGAGAAGTTGACGTTGTCGCCCACGATGAGTGAATCTAAGACAGACGGCTCGTTTGAGACATGCAGCGGAGGGAAAAGAGAAAATCAGGTGAATGTCTGCCATCCCAGCGTCACCAACAGGAGCGTCTTCCTCAAACGTAGCTCGTCCGAGGACAGCCAATTGGACAGTAGCGACATCTGCAAGCGTTCCAGATATGGTAAGTTTAAATGCCTCTTGTCTCTGCCCTTCAATTCAATGGAGCTTTATTGGCATGATGTCTACTGTAAGTGAAGTAGTCGTTGAGATTCACATTCTAACTCAAATGGTTCTCCTTTACAGAAGTGACCCAGAATGAACAGGCAACTTCCTGGAGTACAGTGCTTGCTGGCCTCATAGACCCGACTGACCTGGAGTGTTCTCTGTGTATGAGGTGAGTACTACCATCCATGACAATACTTGTAGCTAAATTGTAGTATTTGCCACTTAAGGCTAAAAGGATAGTAATATAGTGTTCTGCTTTTGATTCTGATATTCTAGGATTAAAAGTTATTTCCTCAGCCTGATACAAGTCAGTTATTTTACAAGTGAACACAAGATATCAATCTTCCTTTCTGATAGTATTAAGCAATAAAGATGAATTGGTAAACATCTAGCCTTATTTTCACCATTATAGCTTACATTTCATTATCAAACATTCTAATTGAAATGCAATGCACAATAAATAAGAACCTGAAAGTAATCAACACTAGAGTAGTGTGAGACGTTCTGAGTATCCTTTCTCTCCATGGTATATCCTAGGCTATTTTATGAACCAGTCACCACTCCTTGTGGACACACTTTCTGTCTGAAATGCCTCGAGCGATGTCTGGACTACAACCCCAAGTGTCCTCTCTGCAAGATGGATCTGAAAGAGTATCTGTCAGAAAGTAAATACAACAAGACTGTCTTGGTGGAGAACCTCATCTGCACGTTACTGCCATCCGAGCTCCTAGATAGGCAGAAAGTCAACGCGGAGGAGATTGCAGACTTATCGAAGTAAGAATCACGTCAGCATACAGACACTACCCCATTGATCTAGTACTGTGTAACAAAGACATGTAACATGGCATTTATGTTTCTTCACCTGTAACTTTGGATATATTATTTCCTCAAACTAATCATTTTCTCTACTTTGATTTCTTCTTTTGCAGTCTAAACAAGAACGTGCCTATATTTGTTTGCACCATGGCCTTCCCCACAGTTCCATGCCCTCTTCACGTCTTCGAGCCCTGCTACCGGCTGATGATCCGCAGGTGTATGGAGATGGGCACCAAGCAGTTTGGAATGTGCCTCGATGATAACCTCAAAGGGTGAGTAAAAGCCTGTACAAAGCAGAGAGACATTGTGTTGCATGTTCCTCAGTCAGACAGGCGATATCGGCATAATCTGGCAGTTCATGTTAACAACTCAGAAGCCCCATTGGGTCAACTCTCTTGTCTGGCCCCATTGGGTTAATTCTCTTGTTTATCCCCATTGAGGGCCTTAGGGTATTATCAGAACTGAGCAGGTCTTGCGTGTCATTTTGTATAAGCAACTTCAGATAGTTTATATAGCCAATTTTATTGTTTGGTCCCCCTGTGAATGCCTTAAGCACATTTTTGGTCTTATTTGCTTACCATATCTACTTTTTTTCCTTCCCCATAGATTTGCAGATTACGGTTGCCTCCTGGAGATCCGAAACGTGGAATTCTTTGCAGATGGCCGCTCCGTTGTTGACACCATCGGGAAAAGAAGGTTTAAAGTCATTGAGCACCACCAGAGAGATGGGTACAACACAGCAGACATTGAATACCTGGAAGACATTAAGGTCATTTGTTAATCACATAAACTCAAGCATTTGTGTGAATGTTCTCTGAACTTGTTTGAACATGTTTAAAGTGTGTTAGTGTATCTCGCTGTGCTAATAAAGGCTGTTTTTGTTCTGTATAGGTGGAGGGTGTGACAGAGAAGGAGCTGCAGAGTCTCCATGATGCAGTGTACGATCAGGCCTTAATCTGGGTCAACTCCCTCAGAGCAGAACAGATGGAGAGGATCGTGGGTCACTTTGGGCCCATGCCGGAGAAAAACTCTGAACCACAGGTAAATATGTGAACCCTGGATACAGATCGTATTTGTGTTCACTCTATTTTGATATGACACAGTGTGTATTGAACAGGTTATGGATAGATTCTTCTGGTTGTCCCCTGTAGGCCAGCCCCAATGGGCCGTCCTGGTGCTGGTGGCTGCTGGCAGTCCTTCCTCTGCAGGGTCGAGCCCAGCTGCCCTTCCTTGCCCTGACCTCCCTGAAGGACAGACTCAGTGGCATCCGCAGAGTACTCCTCTTCATGACCCGCAACCGCTCCTCTCGGTGACTCCAACCCTCACACAACCATCCATCTCCTCCATGTGGATGTCTGTTTTGTCAGAAAGACCAAATGTTAACGAAAGCCTTCTGCGTAAATAGGTTATTGGCAAGTGGGCTTTGATTAGATAACCAAAATGTGATGCTGATTATTTCTTCCATTCAAGGATTAGAAGAGGCTATTTATGGACTGAATCTTTTAATCAGTGTGCTTTGAAGACAATAATGATTGATTTAGTTTTTCTTTATAAACACAGCGTGTGCATGTAACATGTTTACATCCCTGGGAGGGATGACAAACTCAACTATTACATAAATAACTTTTTTTTTTATTTCCATAGGGTTTCTTAACCACCACAAATGACATATTATCAAAACCAAAACCCCTGAAAATGTAGAAAGTTAGTTAACAAAATGACGATACAGAACAGGTTCCGCTGCTGCTTTAACTCTATCATTCAGATAATAGGATTCCTCCCTGTTCTGGTGGAGATGAGTGTGATACACCTCCAGTTGAATATGTATTGTTATTTATATGACCTACTTTGCAGCAGCAGCATAAGTGATACTCACATGGTGAGCAAAGATGGGTCGTGGGATTTGCCTTTAAGAAAGGAAAACCTTTTTAATGTTTTGTTGGACGTTACATGATTCTTTGTCTGACACTTAAAAAAAAAAAAAAAAGTTTTCTACTGTTATTTTTATGTTATGATGATCACCTTTTTATACAGACAATGTTGAACCAGGATGGTTATGTTGTTGTTAAATCTTGTGGAAATGTGTTAATGAACAACAATTATGTTTTGTATTCCAAGTACCAAGTGTAAGTTATTGTATTTATATAGGGCTGCCTTGTCTCTTATTATTTGCAACATATATGGTCATAAATTAGAGATGACGCACGTGACGAACAAACTCAGAGTGATTGCAATAATGGTTACCACTCGTGCAGCGTGATTCCTAGCTTGTATACAAAAGACAACGAAATGAATGTGAACATGCAAATAACTGTAGACGAGGGAAATATCAACTTGTAGAGCGTGCAGGATTTATCAGCCTTGACACTATTACCACTTTCCACTATTCTCAGTTTGGTTTTAGAAAAACGTTTTGCATTAGGTTGTCCTGACCTAAGCTCAAAACACTCTGAAATGATTTTCTGAACACACATTACAGTCAGATGAAACAGGCAGTAGTCTAACCATTCTAAAAGCTCATGAAGGAGTTGGAATAGTTATTTCTGACATTTGAACTGTCATCTTGCCATTCCTGTTATTGTCCACTGGAAGTCCTCATAAACGGTAGCATCAAACACTCTGATTTCTAATCTTTTTCAACATTTAGTGCCTTAAGTTGGATTTCCCCCATGATGCCAGTACTATAAAGCTCAAACTATGTAGCAGAATTCAGGGTTCAAGGTAGCGTTCCATCGAGGAAGACTTGGCTTAAAGTTAAAACTATTACTGAGGAGAAAAACAGTCATTTAAACAATTCCAGTCCTGGTTTATTATGAGTATTGTTGTTGTTACAAATATTGGTATTATATTGTGTATTTTATCCCAACTAAATGAAAATCATCTCAATGCAAGAACACAATTTGAGTATTTTCAGCTGGACTTTCAGATACAACAACAACATTGAGCCTTGGTTGAGTTAAAAAAATGTCAGGATAAAAGCTAATTGATTGGCATGTCAATTCAAGTAGATTATGTTTCCTCTCCAACATCACACATTTGCATGTCTATACATTTGATATGGCTGTTGCATGTAAGCCAAATTCTATGCAAAGATGTATTCTTCTCATTTACATCAGAAAATGCCAAAACAATAGAAATTCAATGGTAGTATCTTCCTGTCCTTTTTGAATTCCACATTGAACCTTGCTCTAATGATTGAAGCCTTCTACCTCTGACACACTGACCTGTAGCTCTTCCACCACAGAACATGCTAATTAAAATGGACATGTCATTTGTTTCTATGGAGATGAGGTGACCATGGATTAAGTATTTTTGGGGTGATTGTATAACACAGGTATAATTGCCTCTAACTGTATGTCTTTACAAAAAAAAATGGAATGTATGTTGTAGGCATCTTATCTGACGTTATTTCTGTTTTGATGGAAATGTAGTCATTGCAATGTTATACAATGTACAGAAAACACACTTCTGAATAAAAAAAGGCTCTTAATTAGTGGAATAAGAGCTAAACCGATGGTCTTTCATTTGTCTCGTCTCGTGTTCAACATTTTTCTCCTTTGGTTACATGTTAGTCTAAAGTAGTATCAATATAGCTATTTAGAAACGTCTAGAATGTTGGGACATAACAGAAAACTTATGTAAGGCTGCATTGACTTTACACAACAGTGTGAATGTAGGTCACGGTTCAGGAAGAAGGAAACACTATTCCACTCCCCTTGCCCCACTGCCCCACATTCTGCAGCTCTGCCTTTCTGCTGGAGGAGATGACCTTACCCATACTGAACCGCACCTCCCTGACTGGGAAGGATAATGGACTCCGAGGAAGAGGGGACAAGTAGCACCAATGTAATTAGCAGTCTGTCTGTCTGGTGGGAGTGAGGGAGGGAGAAGCCATGGGGATATATTTAATAGGGCTTACATAATGGGGCAGTCAGACGTTACGTAAACTTTGAAATGGGGTTAGCATCTGCAGAGGATCAGGGTATCTTGTTCTGCCTTTGAGAGAGGGCATTTTTCAGCAGTCGGTACAGGAATCGTGCCAAAATGGCAAGGGACTCTTTTTTCCCCCCCATCTTTGTTATTTTGAATAAGGTGTCATGCTTTGTTTGTTCAGGACAGAAAAATTCATAAACAAACTTCAGTGAGTGACAAATGGGATCTCAAAGGTGTGAAGCGACAAAGGCCAGATATTATTCAACTGTACTGAGAGCCCCACTGGAACTAGAGAGTATAAAGATACTCTTTCTCAGCAAACGCCTTAAAACAGATCCCTCATCAGCGTGCCCTAGCCAGACTGGCCACATAACACTAGTCCTATGTTACACGCCAAGTAAGGTTATGTAACTGAAATGATAAGGCCACTAGAGGGGTTGCTATTGGAACTTGGCGGATACACCTTCCCCCAATTTTATAAAACATGTAGCACACTGACAGAAGTAGGGCAAAGCAGTGCATTGTGGGGAAACTGGTTACCTAACTTACCCAGAAAAGGCATCTGGGAGGTTAAGTGCCTGTCTGTGTTCTGATGTGACGACAGAACTCACACTTAGTGCTAGATCGTCCATTGTAAACAGTGTGGGAAACTGCGTGAGAGAGGGCAGTGTGTCAAAGGGCTAGAGTGTGCCCATGTGAGAAGTGTGTGACTGTGTGTGCCACAAGCTCATATGATACAGTGTTAGGTGCTCCATGTATAGCCCTGAGATGCTGCTGCCTGTGGCTGGTAGCTCTGAGATGCTGCCAGTGGATGGATGGCACAGAGGGTGGGCTCTGGCTTCAATACTGTCTCCTATCGCTTCAATGCTGCCAACACTTCCATGCTGTCACACTGGGCTGACTGTGCTTGTAATGTGCAGACAGCCTGCCCTCAGCCTTAAGCTGCTGCGAATAAATGCATGCTATTTTAATTTGCCTAATCAAAGTGTTGTATAATGGTTATCATATTGCAACGGATATTCCAGGGTTTGTCTTTGTATCCCTCAAAGCTTTGTCTGTGATGAGGAATAGTCAAACTAAAGAGTATACATCCTAGTTTACAACATGTGACAACAGTTGTGATACAACAGAGAGTTTGTCCGCAAAAACTTTTTTACACAGGCAATGTGGAGACACCACCCAATGATTATGTAATGATTTTTGTGCAGGCAGACTGTTGTATCGCAACCATTGTGTCAAATGCATTTTACATCAGTTGTACAAATTGTATTGTGTATTTGGCCATAGTCTTATCTTGCATTACACTTGTCTACTCTAATTCAATTAAATAAATACATATTCTTTAAACACCAGATGAGGGGGCCATTAGATTGCAACGGCTTTTCAAAAGCAACGTTTGAGAGGGCTATCAACATGAGCTGAAACACAGGAAACATCTCTGCCACTGAAACATTCCTGACTCTTGGGAACGTGTGGTCTGTGCCTCCAACAAAACACCCCATGCACACGAGCTTAAACCATGGGCTGAAATGGAAGGTTGCGGAACACAAAAGAGATTTCATGAGTCAGTGCCTCGGTTATCTCCCCTCTCCGAACCACTTTTGTCATCTGGAAGTATAATGCCATGAAAAAGCATTTGCCCCGTCTGGTTTTCTCTGTCTTGGCATATTTTTTATACTGAATGTTATCAGATCTTCAACAAAAACTTAATATTAGATAAAGGGAACTTGAGTTTACAAATAACACCAAAATATACTTATTTTATTTATTTAATTAACAAAGTTATGCAACACCCAATTCACATGTGTGAAAAAGTAATTGCCCCATTACATTCAATAACTGGTTGTTCCACCTTTAGCTGCAATCAAATCAAACTGTATTTTTCACATGCGCCGAACACAACATGTGTAGTTGTTGATCAGTCTCTCACATCGCTGTGGAGGAATTTGTGCCCACTCTTACATGCAGAACTGCTTTAACTCAGTGATATTTGTGGGGGTTTTAAGCATGAATTGCTCGTTTCAAGTTCTGCCACAACATCTCAATTAGGATTAGATCTGCACTTTGAGTCGGCCATTCCAAAACTTCACATTTAGTTTTCGCCAGACATAATGGTGGCGGTAGTGTGATGGTTTGGGGATGCTTTGCTTCCTCAAGACCCGGACGACTTGCCTTAATAGAAGGAATCATGAATTCTGCTCTGTATCAGAGAGTTCTACAGAAGAATGTCAGGCCATCCATCTGTTAGCTGAAGCTGAAGCGCAGCTGAGTCATGCAGCAAGACAATGATCCAAAACACACACTCAAGTCTACATGAAAATGGCTAAAAAGCAACAAATGTGAAGTTTTGAAATGGCTTGGTCAAAGTCCAGACCTAATCACAATTGAGATGTTGTGGCAGGACCTTAAATGAGCAATTCATGATTGAAAACCCACAAATGTCCCTGAGTTAAAGCAATTCTGCATGGAAGAGAGGGCCAGAATTCCTCCACAGAGATGTGAGAGGCTGACCAACAACTACAGGAAGTATTTGGTTGGAATTGCAGCTTAAGGTGGCACAACAAGTTATTGAGTGTAAGGGGGCAATTACTTTTACACACAGGGGCATTGGGTGTTGCATAACTTTGTTTATGAAATAACTAAGTCATTGTTGTGTTATTTGTTCACTCAGGTTTCCTTTATCTAATATTAGGTTTTGGTTGAAGATCTGATAACATTCAGTATCAAACATATTCTAAAGTAGAGAAAATTAGAAGGGGGCAAATACTTTTTCACAGCACTGTACATGCTTTTATGTGCATGATGTAACAAATACCCCCTCTGCAGCCAGGTCACTGTCAGTGCGGTCCAGTAGTCAAAAAGTGGACATCAGGAAAACTGTAGAATCACACTTCTTTAGTGAGGTGAAGCTCAATTCACTAAGTTGTCAAAAATAAATAATACCTAGCATTTAATAAAGTTTGTAACCCTTCAACACTCTGACCATAGAAGCAAATGGCTGGGCTGACCTAGACAGCTGCAGCTGAACAGCCTTTATATAACAGTACCTGGCCCGGCCCATCCACTGGGTGTGTAGGTGCCTTATTCACTAGACATAATAAAGCCCTTGATGTGAGTAATGTGCTTGTGTAACACAGCAGAAAATGGCACAGAGGTTTGCAATGGCAGCGCAGCCCAAGAAGGTCAAGCGAGCCAAGCCGTTCCAAGTGTGGTTGTATAACATGTAATTGGGTACAGTAGGCTGCTTAGTTATAAATACTAGTACACAGGAAGGAAGATAGTGTGCCTGCTTAATCATATCATGTAAAATTAAGTTCCATCTAAGTCATTACAAACTAAAGGGTATTTTCAGGTACATTATGTGGAATGTGTACTGTGCAATGCAGGAATGGCTTAATAGCAATAGGCAGTGTTAATGCTCCCTCTGACTTCGTTTCCATGCTACTGCAGTTCTAATGGATCAACAAGGCATGCTTTGAGTTTTATATACAGTACCAGTCAAAATGTTGGACACACCTACTCATTCAAGGCTTTTTTAAATATTTTGATTATTTTCTACATTGTAGAATAATAGTGAAGATATCAAACTATGAAATAACACACATGGAATCATGTAGTAACCAAAAAAGTGTTAAACAAATCAAAACATCTTTTATATTTGAGATTCTTCAAAGTAGCCACCCTTGGCCTTGATGACAGCTTTGCACACTCTTGGCATTCTCTCAACCAGCTTCATGAGGTAGTCACCTGGAATGCATTTCAATTAACAGGTGTGCCTTGTTAAAAGTTAATTTATGGAATTTATTTCCTTCTTAATGCGTTTGAGCCTATCATTTGTGTTGTGACATGGTAGGGGTCATATACAGAAGATAGCCCTATTTGATGAAAGACCAAATCCATATTATGGCAACAACAGCTCAAATAATCAAAGAGAAACAACATTCCATCATTACTTTAAGACATGGAGGTCAGTCAATACGGAACATTTTAAGAACTCTGAAAGTTTCTTCAAGTGCAGTCACAAAAACCATCAAGCACTATGATGAAACTGGCTCTCAAGAGGACCGCCACAGGAAAGGAAGACAGAGTTACCTCTGCTGCAAGGGATACGTTCATTAGAGTTAACTGCACCTCAGATTGCAGCACCAATAAAAGCATCACAGAGTTAAAGTAACAGACACCTCAGCATCAACTGTTCAGAGAGGACTGCGTGAATCAGGCCTTCATGGTCGAATTGCTGCAAAGAAACCACTACTAAAAGGACACCAATAAGAAGAAGAGACTTGCTTTGGCCAAGAAACACGAGCAATGAACATTAGACTGGTGGAAATCTGTCCTTTGGTCTGATGACTCCAAATTGGAGAACCAATCGCCGTGTCTTTGTGAGACGCAGAGTAGGTGAACGGATGATCTCCGCATGTGTGGCTCCCACCATGGAGGTGTGATGGTGCTTTGCTGGTGACACTGTGTGATTTATTTAGAATTCGAGCCACACTTAACCAGCATGGCTACATCCGTATTCTACAGCGATACGCCATCCCATCTGGTTTGCTCTTAGTGGGATATAATTTGTTTTTCAACAGAACAAATGACCCAACATACACCTCCAGGCTGTGTAAGGGTTATATGACCAAGGAGAGTGATGGAGTGCTGCATCAGATGACCTGGCCTCCACAATCACCTGACCTCAACCCAATTGAGATGGTTTTGGATTAGTTGGACTACAGAGTGAAAGAAAAGCAGTCAACACCTGCTCAGCATATGTGGGAACTCAGACTGTTGGAAAAGCATTCCACATGAAGCTGGTTGAGAGAATGCCAAGAGTGTGCAAAGCTGTCGTCAAGGCAACGGGTGGCTACTTTGAGGAATCTGAAATATATTTTGATTTAACACTTTTTTGGTTGCCACATGATTCCATGTGTGTTATTTCATGGTTTTGATGTCTCACTATTATTCTACAATGCAGAAAATAGTAAAATAAAGAAAAACCCTTGAATGAGTAGGTGTTCTAAAACCTTTGACTGGTACTGTAGATCCGTCCAGCTAATCAGACTCTGCTTTAAATTGAGGTAATAGTATTTAATCAACATTTCTTGGTAATTCAGAATAATTTTTGTAGTTCAATAAAATCATTTTGGGGTGCATAAAATGAGTCAAAGCTAGAGTTAGTCAATCTGTACCTTGAATAGAAACTCTCAAAACAAAGATTTGTTTGTTTTTCTTGCAATGCTCAAGCATGTTTTATTGGGTTTTCCCCTTTACTATTTTTGTATTATGTTTGCGTTGCAACCTTGGCTGCAACCGCATCAAATAGCAAACCTTGCCAGTGACCGTAGATACTGAAGAACGCTTCAGGGTGACAGTTCTGCAGCCGAACAATGACGATAATGATGAAACCCTCACTTAACAGCCTTTTGAAGATGAGGTTGAGCACCAACATATAGTAGAAGCAAGCTAACCCCAGGACAACATCCTCAGAGTGGCAGTAGCTCTGCTGTGTGTGCTAGTGGTCATCCTGCGATGGGAAGGAGAGAGAAGAGTTGCAGTTGCACTAATCTCGATGCTCTGCTGGACCGATACGGATCTAGCAGCAAGTCCTCCCATGCTCTGAGCTGAAACAGTTATTTGACTTTTGTTGATGCTCAGATTCCATCCTTCACCTGGCAGCTCTGTCTCTCTGTCAACCTCTGTATTTTTATCAGCCTGGTGGCCCACATCAGGAGCTGGCTGGGTTCCTAGGTGGGTGTTCAGTCAGTGTTCCATGTCACTGTCTCTTCAATTCTCCCTCAGCACCTGCAGTACGTCCCAGCACCTTCAGTCTGGACTCCGCTGATATCACTAAGTTCCGCTGCCACTGAATCTAGATGGTATCTGAGTCCCAATGATCTGTTCCCTTGTTTCTGAAAAAATAACAATATTTGATTGCTTAGATTCTCCCTCAACGTCAATGTTTGACAAAGATTTGATGACTACAAAACGCATGGTTACATCAACTCTCAAGACACCCTGTAATGGAGTCACATCATTTGTGTATAAATTGTTTGTTTTTTTACCTAGAAAGTTAGTGAAAATATCTAGATGAAGAAGGTGGTAAAAGTAATGGTTGTTGTGGGTCATGAAGGACAGCTCTCGATAATGAAGTGTCAAACTCACAGGGCTATAAATACTCCCAGGGCACTAAAGCATGTGCTGCCGATGCAAAGTGTCCACTGAAGTGTGTGCTGCCGATGCAAAGTGTCCACTGAAGTGTGTGCTGCCGATGCAAAGTGTCCACTGAAGTGTGTGCTGCCGATGCAAAGTGTCCACTGAAGTGTGTGCTTCCGATGCAAAGTGTCCACTGAAGTGTGTGCTGCCGATGCAAAGTGTCCACTGAAGTGTGTGCTGCCGATGCAAAGTGTCCACTGAAGTGTGTGCTGCCGATGCAAAGTGTCCACTGAAGTGTGTGCTGCCGATGCAAAGTGTCCACTGAAGTGTGGGCTGCCGATGTAAAGTGTCCACTCTATGCAAACATCCTTTCTTGGTCCCACAAGGACACTGAAGAGATCGATCTGGGAGAGCAGTAGCATTTTAAAGGTCTCCGGACCTGAACCTCAATGAAAACCTGTGGTTTGAATTGAAGAGGGCAGGCCATAAGCACAGACGGATATCAAGGATCTGGAAAGATTCTGTATGGAGGACTGGTCTAAGATCCCGCCCAACGTGTTCTCCAAAATCATAAAACTTTTCCAATTGTATTAGTAAAAAATTATATAATTTAACTTTATTTTCATACAATATAGCTCAGTATTTTTATAGTATTTTTTGCTCTTTATCAATGAATTCAATAATTCCGGACCCCACTGTATATTCACAAATTCATTAATTGAGCCAAAAGGTTGAGGGAACAAGCTCACTCTCCCTGCCTGTTTCATTACACTGGTGTGGTGTCAGAAGTGGGATATTCACTGTGCCACAAAATAATTATAGTGGCAGAGTTCTCATCCACGCTTATAAAACACAGGGTCACTACAGTAAGGTTGTCCCACTGTTATACATTATAAAATGAGTTCATTTTTAGAACAGTGAGGCGAGTGAGCGAATAAATAAATAAAATACAATTTGAATGCCTTGTAAAAAAAAAAATACTAGGGTTACTTTTAGGAATCACTACCCATGATTTGGTCCAACACGATTTAACCGAATCCGAACTACCACACAAAAGCGAAGTGAATCTTTCGATTCGTCAAAAATAATAGTTTAAAATAAATCGGTTTCCATTTTGGGGGAGGAGGGGGGGTTAAAATGTGAAGTGGGGCATCAGCTAAACAGTAAAAAAAAATATCTATCTGTGATAAACTATATTTGCCAGCTCGATTGTCAGTAGGTACAAAGAGGAGCAACTGTCAGATGTAACTTCCTTGTTTTTTACTGTTCTTGAGTTCAGATGACAAAGAGAAACAGCATTTGTTCATTACCGAACATTTTATGTACAAGTCATGTACACACGTTTAAAGGTAATACAAAAAAATTAAAAAATACATCAAACATGAGATTTAATAAATAAAAAGAAGAAACCTTCATCTCTTTCTTTCCATCCATGCTTATTCATCCCCAAATCAAAGATCAAGGCTAGGTTTAAGGTTTTGACACACCCGAACCTCACCTCATACAGACCGACATTGTCAGTTAAGAAATTAAAACAAATAAGTAATTTAGTCATGGGTCTGTCTTACTTAAAGACATATCATGTCAACTGAATCCAATTGTATGCCGTATCAATCAATAATTCAAAACCTTTACTCATTTGGCCCAATTCCCAACTCACTCCTTTCACTGCAGCGTGTGATTTGAGGGTTTCAGTGTCTGACCAATCAGAAGCTTGAAGGTATTAGAACAGCAGAAGAAGTAGAAAACAAAATTATACTCTGGGTGTGCAAATGCATTCTGATCCATCAGCGGACGGATGGTTTGGCCCATCTTCACTGCACTATCTGGGGCATCTCGCTCCAGGCTTTGGCCTTCTTCTTAGCCAGGGCCAACCACGGGGGCTCGTCCTGAGCCAGGGCTGTAGGGGCTGGGTGAGCCAGGGCTCTCTTCCCTTCCTTCTCAACCACGACAGGCTTGGAGATCTCCAGGGAACACAACACTATGGACAACGAGCAGAGAACATCTTTAAAGATACGACTTTTAGCATTGTCCCCCCAAAAGTAGTCCTACCACAAAGTACATTTTTATCAAAATTGCCTATAGTATTTTTTTGAGTCTTATTTCAGGCATGTAATTGAAGATTAGTATTGATCAGGTATGGATTATTATCAATGGGATCATTCTATTTGCAGGTGTGGTCCACAAGGGGGCAGCAGTGGATCAATCACACTTATGAGAACAATGAAAAGTCTTCAATAAGAAAGCGATGCATGTGTGTGGCAGAGTGGGATACTGATGAGTCTAACCTTTAACAGGAGATCCTGGAGGCTTGGCTTGGTCTTCGTTGACAGGCCTTGTCAATGTACGAATGGATTTTTTTCTGTTAAGCTCCTCCTGGAAATGTAGGTTTTGTGAAGAGTTTGAATTATGTACTAATTCATTCCAATATAACAAAGTAAATTGAACCTATACAACTTTATAGCCAGTCATAAAAAAATCTAGTCATTGCGTCAAAATAAATGATAAAGAGCTGCCCAGTGTGCACAGGATCAAAAATACGTATTTTGCTCAAGTGTGAGGACTGGATGAACAAATGAATGAATGGATTGATTGACGAGTCAACTGTTTTCCTCTCTCAAACAGTAGGCTTCTCGGTAAACAAAAGAACACATGAAACAATATGCACCATCCCTACCATCTCTGCAGGGTCTTTGTTATCTGTGGTTTCCTCCAATGAGTTCTCTTTTAAGATCCTCTGCTTTTGTCTGGCCACTGAGATCCAGCTTGGCGATTGAGATCCCCCACCAGGTCCCCCACTAGGCTCTCGACCCACAGACAGATCTGAAACAAAAGAACACAGGAGAAATGTCTTCAACTGGTGTGGAATATATAGGAGCTGCCTGGTAACTTCATTTGGCATAATGATTTTCTTTGGAGTGGAAATGGAAGATAGAGGTGCGAATGAATGAAAGGCAAAATGTAGAAAAGCAATATTATTCCAACTAATTTGTTGCTCTAAATAGTCATATGGAGGAATCTCTCCTTGGTGTTAATGAGTCTATGTTTAGATAGCTCTCAATAAGTCAGCTCTCAACAGCACTCATGGCCCTGTTTCAGTATGAATTGTTAGTCCAAAGTTAGAACAGCATGAGTCCATATTCCTATAACATACACAGGCTAAATGTTTTGTCATCTGAAGTCTTAAGCTCAACATTGTAAAATAGATATAAACAAAGATGACCTTGCAAGTGAAGGATATGCCAAATAGCACACGTCTGGAAACACTGACTGGTGTGATGGTGACTAAGATGGTTTTAGTACCTGGTATTCTCCTTGGCTTGACCATACCATCCAGCTCTGAGGGCTTTCTGGGCAGGGCAGGTTTGCTGTTTGACTGTGGTTCAGTGAACGAGGCCCTCGGTGGCTCTATGGGAAGTGAGTGTACTGGGGAAGCAGGGGGAGTTTCACTCTCTGAGCCTAAGCGAAGCATACCCACAGAGGTCTTCCTCAGCCTGACACCAAACAGATTCTCAGGGGTCTCTTCCTCCTGGGCTGCAGGGGGAGTGTCTTCAGGTGACATGATGGGTGCTGTGGTGCTCTGTGTTGGGATGGGAATAGCAGGGACATCAGCCCTCACAGGGCTAAGTGGCTCCACTCCACTTGGGGGATCTCTTTTTGCTTCCACAGCCCCAGGCACAGTGACTGAGGGAGATGGAGAAGGGGAGGTTAGCTCTTTGGTAGCCAACCTTTGCCAGGCAGGGGCAATGGTGTACCTTGGTCTATTATGTTCAGAACCACCAGATGGTTTCCCAGGATCCTCGGTGGCAGTTGGTCCCCTGCAGTGCTCCTGGGGGCTCTGCTCTGGGCCAGCGGCTGCACTGGGACTGGTTATACAGGGCTGGTCAGTTGTTACACTGGGCTTTTCCTGGTCCTGTGTGGTGTGTGCAGGGGCCTCAGGCTGGTCCAGGGACTCTGGAGGAGGTGTACTGCTGTTTGGCAGCTGGGGGAGACAGGCTTGGTCTGTGACTGTTTGGTCAGAAAGTTCAGTGGTGCACTCAGGGCTCTCACAAGCTCTCTCAGGGTCTCTGTCTGGAACCTGCTGGAAATCATCCTCCACAGACGTTGACATTACATCCTCTTCCTCCCCTGGCTCCAATAAGGCTGTCTGCACTGGCACATCTGAGTCTGGCTCCATTTTGTCCTCCTCTTCCCTCCTCTCATCTTCCACAACCTCCTCTGTTTCCTTCTCCTCTACCTCTGCCCCCTCCTCCCTCTCCTCTTCATTCTCTTCTTCTTCTTCTTCCTCCTCCTTTTCCACTGAAGGCATGTCCGGATCTTCTTTGGTTAAGTACTCAGGGTTGATTTCCTCGGCATCTTCCTCTTCCTCCTTTGGATTGAAACGTTCCACCACTAACTCCTCCTCATAAGGCTCATCTTCCACCTCCTCTCGGGGCTCTGCTGGGTAGTCCGGTCTATCACTGGGGAGACACGCTTCTTCCTGTGGGTTCAATGCCAGCTCATCCACCCCGCTCTCAGCCTCTGACCCCTCCATGTTCACCTCCACCTCCAGGAGCACAGCCTCTGTCTCCAGTCCCAGGACAGATGTCAGTGGACCCTTGAGGGAGATCAATACCTCCTGGAGTAGAGAGCCTCCCTCCACAGCCACCTCACACCCAGGAGGGGTCAGGAGGAAGTCATCTCCAGTAGGGGGCTCCAGAGAGTTCATGGAGCCAAGCAGTGGGGCGGTCTGGAGCCGGGGAGCTGAAACCTCAGCCTGGCATGAAAGACATTCCTCAGAGTCAGAGTCATTCTGTATGGAGAGGGAGGGGGCATCCTGAGCATGAGACAATTCCTGTTGGACACTCTGCTTATCCTCTTCATCTGAGGCTGACCGCTCGGCCTGCTGGGACACCACGACCCCATCTGTCTGCTCCTCCTCCGCAACACCAGCCTGCTCACGTTTCACATCTGGAACATACATAACTACATCAGAGCAGAGCCCCACTAAGTTCCTATATCATTATCCTGTCATCAGTCATTGTATTGGGTAAGAATGATCATCTTTCTGATATTTTACTAATATTTACGCTTTTGTACATCTGTGTAATGTTACTGTGATAAGGATCATTTATATTACCTTCCTCCTCATCCTCCTCCACAGATTCTGGAATGATACAATTCTGTCTTTCCTCCTGGAATGATTCTCCCTCAGCCCTGCCATCAACCCTCTGAACAGAGAAGAGTCATTTCATCTTAATAACAATACAGTTCCTTTAAAGATTATTAAGCTTTCCAGCTTTCCATGTTTTACACAGATCTCGTAGACTCATGAGCCACGCACCCTGATGGCAGGCTGGTGTGTTGTGTTTGGGCTACATGGGCTGGACTCTCTTGGCTCATTGGATAGATTTTTTGAGGGGTTCTGCTCTAGTGATCAGAGTTAGGCTAGGTGTGGAACAGGGGTGGTGGGGGTGTGTTGGCTAGGGAAGTGGAGCGGATGGTTGTGTTGGAAGGGGATGGACATATCTTACAGTGGTGGGTTTCCTCGTCTTGGCACAGGCCTTGTGTCGGACAGCCAGGCGGTGGCGAGCGGCAGTGTTGTCCAGACAGCCCATGGGACTGGCAGGCTGGCTGAAGTCTACAGGCAGGAAGACCAGGGGACTGACCGATCTGGAGCCCGTCTCACAGGACATCTACACATGACAGGAGAGGCCATTTTGATACAGTAAATAAACTTATTACAACCTCAATGTCTTCAGACATCTCTGTCTACACACATCACAGCTTTCTGCTGATGCCAGATACCAGCTAAACAGATTCAAGAGTGCTGTATTGTGGTTCTCCTGATACAGATGAACCCTATCCTGAGACATGGCTCAGTTTCCTACTCAAGACGAAGGAAAAGCATTCAGACAAACAGAGGGAGGACTGGCTGTCTAAACAGCTGGATAAACAATGTCAATCAGAGGGAGGACTGGCTGTCTAAACAGCTGGATAAACAATGTCAAACAGAGGGAGGACTGACTGTCTAAACAGCTGGATAAACAATGTCAAACAGAGGGAGGACTGACTGTCTAAACAATGTCAAACAGAGGGAGGACTGACTGTCTAAACAGCTGGATAAACAATGTCAAACAGAGGGAGGACTGACTGTCTAAACAGCTGGATAAACAATGTCAAACAGAGGGAGGACTGACTGTCTAAACAGCTGGATAAACAATGTCAATCAGAGGGAGGACTGACTGTCTAAACAGCTGGATAAACAATGTCAAACAGAGGGAGGACTGGCTGTCTAAACAGCTGGATAAACAATGTCAAACAAAGGGAGGACTGGCTGTCTAAACAGCTGGATAAACAATGTCAAACAGAGGGAGGACTGACTGTCTAAACAGCTGGATAAACAATGTCAATCAGAGGGAGGACTGGCTGTCTAAACAGCTGGATAAACAATGTCAATCAGAGGGAGGACTGGCTGTCTAAACAGCTGGATAAACAATGTCAGGGACGCCATTATCAAGACCTCTCAGCAGCTAAAAATACCCAGCCATTGAAGTCCCAGGCAGACCTACATCCTGGCATTTTTCTGCCTGGCTCCCCCATACATTAGCTGAACAAATACAGGCCTCTGCTCTCAGCCCACTGGAATGTAGGTCTAATCTACTGTTTCTGACAACAATTCACCCTAAAAGGTAAAGAGATGGAGGGGAGACAGGAGGGTGAATGACCTTCAGCGACACCCTGACTTACTTTAAGTGATCTGATATGACAACCTGTCAATCCGACAGTGAGGAATAGTGAGCTCAAAAGAAGATGCCAATGGGCCACCTCTGATCTTGCTTTCATACTAAAAATGGATGCTTAGGATAAATAGCTATCTGGTATATACTATACAGATTTAACACAAACATGAACATATTACCAAACAGGATTGCTCCGATTATGGGCATAACAGTGTATTTGCCCTGTGTAACCTGCAGAGTGGGTTAGATCATTAGATATATAGTAAATTAAATGTGTTGTGTTTGTTATTGTATCCAGCAGAGTGGATTAGCTCATTAGATATATAGTAAATTAAATGTGTTGTGTTTGTTATTGTATCCAGCAGAGTGGATTAGATCATTAGATATATAGTAAATTAAATGTGTTGTGTTTGTTATTGTATCCAGCAGAGTGGATTAGATCATTAGATATATAGTAAATTAAATGTGTTGTGTTTGTTATTGTATCCAGTCGTGTGGGTTAGATCATTAGATATATAGTAAATTAAATGTGTTGTGTTTGTTATTGTATCCAGCAGAGTGGATTAGATCATTAGATATATAGTCAATTAAATGTGTTGTGTTTGTTATTGTATCCAGCAGAGTGGATTAGATCATTAGATATATAGTCAATTAAATGTGTTGTGTTTGTTATTGTATCCAGCAGAGTGGATTAGATCATTAGATATATAGTCAATTAAATGTGTTGTGTTTGTTATTGTATCCAGTCGTGTGGATTAGATCATTAGATATATAGTCAATTCATGTTGTGTTTGTTATTGTATCCAGCAGAGTGGATTAGATCATTAGATATATAGTCAATTAAATGTGTTGTGTTTGTTATTGTATCCAGCAGAGTGGATTAGATCATTAGATATATAGTAAATTAAATGTGTTGTGTTTGTTATTGTATCCAGTCGTGTGGATTAGATCATTAGATATATAGTAAATTCATGTTGTGTTTGTTATTGTATCCAGCAGTGGGTTAGATCATTAGATATATAGTCAATTAAATGTATTGTATCCAGCAGAGTGGATTAGATCATTAGACATAGTAAATTAATGTTTTGTTTGTTCTATAGCCAGACTATAACCAGAGCTCAACTTGGCAGAGTTGTGTTTTGTCCCCATTTGTAGCAGACAGTCTGAATGCAAGAGAAAACCATTGGAATGAATTCAGACCACACAGGAGACACAAACCCTCCCCCTCCTCTCTCCTAGTTAAACAATACATCCTGCAGAAACAGAGCAGTATAATGACATGCAGCAATATTACTGTCAGGTCAACATCTTCAACTACAGATTTGTGCTGGGCTTCTCAGTGGTGCTCACTGCACACAGAGGAGGTAAAACCAACAGTACGCTCCCTCTTATGGCTTGTTCAACAGTACGCTCCCTCATTTATTTTTATGTATTTTTTTTACCTTTATTTAACTAGGCAAGTCAGTTAAGAACAAATTCTTATTTTCAATGTTCAGGGGCAGAACGACAGATTTGTACCTTGTCAGCTCGGGGATTTGAACTTGCAACCTTCCGGTTACTAGTCCAACGCTCTAACCACTAGGCTACCCTGCCGCCCCTTGTTCAACAGTACGCTCCCTCTTATGGCTTGAGTCAAGCTGAAACATCTCAAACAAGGCAAAACACAAGCACATGACAACTATTTGGAGGTTCAGGCACAAACTATTGCATGTGTGTGTGTGTGTGTGTGTGTCATTGAGGATGAACAGTCAGCAACTTCTGAAAATCACACAAGTTATAGTAGTCCTGTTTTATGTGCCCATGGGACTATCCCCTATCTTTCTGACATCCCACAAGGCATCAGTTAAGACGTTATCCCTACCTATATGTCCATAGCTATCTCAACTACCCGATATCCCTGTACATCCACTGGTAATGGCACCCCATGTATATATCCAATTGTTACTCATTGTGGATTTATTCCTTGTGTTCTAATTTTTCTATTATTTCTCTCTGCATTGTTGGGAAGGACTGTAAGCATTTTATTGTTAGTCTACACTGGTTGTTTACAAACCAAATTAGATGTTAAAATGTCAAATGGAGTCAGGTACTCTCTGGAGGTTTTCCCCTCCATTCTGACCTCCTGTTAAACTCATGGCTATGTGGAAAAGACAGCGGAAGAGAAAAATGGTCTGCCATCATTGATAGAAAAGTAATAGAAGCTACGTGCAATTCTACACATTTTGCCATAGTGTGGAGGCAAAGATTTGCCGTTTTTAATATGATAACTGATGATCAATGGGCCCCTGCCCGGTCGGGTAATTTGACCATGCTTACTACAAGTTTAGATAGCTGGCCGCTAGACTAACTTACCAATCACACACTTTCTTTTTGCTGACATGGACTAATTGAGTGACTGGTGATGCACAACCAAACTTTGAAATTGCACCCCGGACCACCAGTGGCCCATCACTGGTCTACATATTGTGGATGTATGAAGCGCAACAATGTCTCCATCCTGATTCACTCCTATTGCTCAACACTGCATCTGACATGAAAGCTTTCATACCTCATCAAAAGACACACAGCTTTCATACTTCATCAAAAGAAAGATGTGCTCTGAGACATCAACTCATGGAATTCGTCTGGAGGACATTAATTTATTCTTAAAATCAAATGACAAAATAGCCCACTCATATTCTGATTGGTCATGGTGATCAAATGATCAGGAAGATTGTTCACCGCATCCACTGAACAGGAAGCGCATAACAAAAACAAAGAAGTAAACTAGAGACATGGATAACTGGTTATTACCTGGTCTTCATCACTGTCGGTCCCTTCCAGACTCAGGGAGCTGTTCCTCTGCACCGGTTTGGAAGACTGGAATTAGAGACAGATGGGATGAGACACAATGCAGTTAGAAAAAGGGTGATTGGCAGTAATAGATCTGTAGACAGCAGGTAGCTGGGGGCACATTAATTGGGGAGGACGGGCTCATTGTAATGGCTGGAACGAAATTCCTGGAATGATATCAAACACATGGTTTCCATACGTTTTAATACCATTCACTGCATTCCAGGCATTATTATGAGCCATCCTCCCCTCAACAGCCTCCTGTGCTGTAGAAGTATGCATGACTGCATGGAGTCATCCTCTTGGTAGCTTTCATGAAGCATGAATGTGTGGTATGTATTGTATATCTACTGTATGTGCCAGGGACCATGTGACTGCAGTCACATAGTACATACCACACAATTATAATAGGGACTGAAGACAAGAATTAGCTACGTAGCTAATCTGGTGCAATGATTGCTAACATGAAGTTGACCGCACAGACCCCATGAATACTATGCCAGTCCTGACTGCATAATGATGCGTACCCTGTGGGACACCCCAGCCAGGACAGTGTGCAGGGTGGAGTACTCTGGTGGGCTGCAGGGCAGGCCGTCATCTTCTGAAAGAGTTCCTGCGTCATCCATCTTCTTCACACACAGAGACGGAGGAGAGCCTAGCCTGATGACCTGTTTCAACAGAGACGGAGGAGAGCCTAGCCTGATGACCTGTTTCAACAGAGACGGAGGACAGCCTAGCCTGATGACCTGTTTCAACAGAGACGGAGGAGAGCCTAGCCTGATGACCTGTTTCAACAGAGACGGAGGACAGCCTAGCCTGATGACCTGTTTCAACAGAGACGGAGGAGAGCCTAGCCTGATGACCTGTTTCAACAGAGACGGAGGACAGCCTAGCCTGATGACCTGTTTCAACAGAGACGGAGGAGAGCCTAGCCTGATGACCTGTTTCAACAGAGATTGAGGAGAGCCTGATTGTTTCAGCTGGAGCTGCAGGGCAATAACATACTTATCAACCACTCCTATCAGCTATTTTCAAGTGTTTTCAGTATTTTTATGTGTTCATAGGGAGTGGCTATCATGATGTGTGTGCAGGATTAGTTTACTAAGCAGAGTGGCTTTTCCTGTCAGACCAAGTGTTCTCCAAGACCATGCTATCCAACCCATTGGTAGAGAACTCTTCTCAAAGTGGAATGATAAGTGAAAGTGTGTTAAAGAAATAATAGGTCCTCTCTAGCTGAGAAATAGACTGTGTGTGGTGAAAGAAAGCTGTACCACAGACACACAAACTGAAAATACTCTATTAGTATGAGCTCAGCTGCTCCCTAGGACACAGTCTCAGGTCTGTTTCCTCCAAGGCTTTAGAATCCAAATCCTTCTCCAAAATGACTGAACACCACCAGCCAAGTCTCTCTCTCGATTATCTCCTCCTTGTTCTAGCATGTTGTTGTGCCTAGCCAACACTAGCTGTATTGTGCTTCAGAGTTCTGTACGTACACTCTGACCTTCGGTGGGATGCTGTCTAGAACAGGTGACAACTAAGGATGAGCCTTGGCTAACTAGCGCCCAGTCTAACCGGCTTATGACCAGACGGGCTAATTTTATACCCAGGTTCTACAGACGGAGTGGCAATGCTAACACCGATGGAGAGACCTGAATGTCGGAGATAGTAAAGTATAGGACCATAGCTACAACAGGTCATATTACAGCCAGTCCCAGTGTGGAGGAATAGGACAGAGGCTCTACTACCCACCTGTAGAGACTTGACTTTCCCATGGATGCTGTCCTGAGAGACTCCCAGACCCTCAGTCACCTCTGACAGGGGAGATTCAGAGACAAAGACACTGTCATGTGACAGAGCCTTATTACCCATATTTATTTTTGTCCTTTGAAAGAAAGAAATAGAAAAAAAAAAGACAGATCAGAACATTTGCGCTTCTAGGCAGTGGCTGGGTCATCTCCATTCAATCATGTAGGACTAAGTCTAATAGTATGTAGAAAAACCTAAAAAGCAGAATGACAAGTCCCTAGCCCTGCCTCTGTCCCAAATGGCACCCTACTCCCTGTATGGTGCACTACATTCAATGACGCATTTGTTCCTTGGGAATAAAATTAAATTGCCTGTATTGTGAAAAGAAAATCATCTTACCCAGAGCCCTCGTCTTTCTCAGAGCGGATGAGAAGTGCAGGTTCGGGGACGTTGACATTGTCACTAGACTGGCTACACTTCAACCCACTGTCCCCCCCGGCAGGAGCAGCGGCCTCCTTTCTCTTCTTCTTAGAAAATAAGTTCTTGAAGGTCTGGAACTTGGACTTCTTCTTGCCTACATTGAAGATCATATCAAGAATAGAGCATGGCAGAGGTTATTCATCTCCAGTTAACAACTGGGACCTATTCCTTCACTACCAGTTTTCACCAGTTTTTAACCATATTCTTTATCATTTTCCTTCACATCTTTCCACCACTGAACAAATAAGACCACCTAATGGAAAGCTTTGTAACGAACCTCAATCATTATTTGAAATGTAACTATTCCCTCATGTGAACTCAAGTGAGAGTAGTTACCCTGCTGGTCATAAACCCAGGTAGCATTAATGAGATAGTAAAAATACTCCCACTGTTCCATTTACATTAGCACCACAGTAGAAATTCTCAACACCTCTTTTTAACTACTTCAAGTGTTTTTTTTTGTGAGTGTAAACTCTCTCAACTCCTTTGTTGAGAATAATAGCAGGCCAAGATCTGAGACATTTGCTAGGTGATAAGGGTGGTGCCTACAGCTCATGAATACAACACATCAAGCTATTTTAGAAACAATATGTCGATTATGCCAAAGTAGCAGCATAACCAGAAACAAAGCAGAATGGCCAATTCTTAAAAGAGAAGGTCAAGTCAGTTGGATCCATAGAAATGTTGCCAATATTTGGGAGGGGATGACTGCAACGTGAACAATCCTCGGATGGAGCCCTTCAGCAGCCAGGAATGCAATCGTCTGATTAAAGAGTGAGTGCTGCTTGGAGGATTGAAGCTTGCTAGTGAGAGACTATTTATATATATAAAGCCACACCATCCCGTGACTGGCTCACATGCTCTGGAAAAGACTGAGATCCAACTGTAGACAAGGCCTAGAGCTAGTATGATCACACACTTTAAACTGGCCCATTCAGTATGGATGGAAAAGTCAACAATTCATGGAAAACGTCATCCCAATAGGAGAGGTACTACATATTTTGGATGCATACTGTACATATAGCTGTAAATGTAAACACGAAGACATTCTGTTCAGAGAGGGTCTTTTTGTCAAACAGGCTAAATGTAGGCCTAGATGGGACACATGAAGGAGATGCATGACCAGGAGATAAACAGTCAGAAACAGAAACTGAATTTACTTGTTGATCTGGAGACCACTGCCGTACCCAACCACAACTTACTCGCCTTGAGCTGATGTTAAACCTATTACAAAACTGTTACCCCAGGTAAACGTGGTCCTTTGTAGCTCAGTTGGTATAGCATGGCGCTTGTAATGGCAGGGTACGTGGTCTATTCCCGGGACCAGCCATAAAGAAAATGTATGCACACATGACTAAGTCACTTTGGATAAAGGCGTCTGCTAATTGACATATTATTATTTACACTCACTGCTCAGTTTATTGTTAGGTACACCAGACAGTGAGTCACGTGGCCGTGGCTTGCTATATGAAGCAGGCAGACAGACATCGAGGCATTCAGTTACTGTTCCATTGAACGTTAGAATGGGAAAAACGAGTGACCTAAGCGACTGAGCGTGGTATGATCGTCGGTGCCTGGACTTTTCAAGCACGAAAGTGTCTAGGGTTTACCGAGAAGGTTGTTGATGAGAGAGGTGGAAGGAGAATGGAAAGAATCATGCAAGCTAACAGGCAGACCATAAACAAACAAATAATGATGCAGTACAACAATGGTGTGTAGGAACGGCATCTTGGAACGCACAATTCGTCAGTCCTCGTCACGGATGGGCTATTACCCGAGGACGACCACACTAGGTTCCACTCCTATTAGATAAAAACAAGAAGTGTCTCCAGTGGGCACACGATCACCAACACTGGACAATTGAGTAGTGGAAAAACATTGCCTGGTTCAACAAAATTCCAGTTCCTGTAGCATCATGCTGATGGCAGAGTCAGGATTTGGTGTAAGCAGCACGAGTCCATGGACCCATCCTGCCTCGTACAGGCTGGTGCCGGTGGTATACTGGTGTGGGGAATATTTTCCTGGGACACTCCCAATCACAGCCGGTTTGATACAGCCTGGATTTGAATCAGGGTGTCAGTAGTGATGACTCAAGCACAGAGGCAGTACCTTAGACCACTGCGCCACTCGGGAGTATTAGATGGTTGTACCTAATAAACTGTGTATTATAAATAAAAAAATATTGGGAAGAGTCATCTGTAGTACACAAAGAACTACTACAGTGCCTTGCGAAAGTATTCGGCCCCCTTGAACTTTGCGACCTTTTGCCACATTTCAGGCTTCAAACATAAAGATATAAAACTGTATTTTTTTGTGAAGAATAAACAACAAGTGGGACACAATCATGAAGTGGAACGATATTTATTGGATATTTCAAACTTTTTTAACAAATCAAAAACTGAAAAATTGGGCGTGCAAAATTATTCAGCCCCTTTACTTTCAGTGCAGCAAACTCTCTCCAGAAATTCAGTGAGGATCTCTGAATGATCCAATGTTGACCTAAATGACTAATGATGATAAATACAATCCACCTGTGTGTAATCAAGTCTCCGTATAAATGCACCTGCACTGTGATAGTCTCAGAGGTCCGTTAAAAGCGCAGAGAGCATCATGAAGAACAAGGAACACACCAGACAGGTCCGAGATACTGTTGTGAAGAAGTTTAAAGCCGGATTTGGATACAAAAAGATTACCCAAGCTTTAAACATCCCAAGGAGCACTGTGCAAGCGATAATATTGAAATGGAAGGAGTATCAGACCACTGGAAATCTACCAAGACCTGGCCGTCCCTCTAAACTTTCAGCTCATACAAGGAGAAGACTGATCAGAGATGCAGCCAAGAGGCCCATGATCACTCTGGATGAACTGCAGAGATCTACAGCTGAGGAGGGAGACTCTGTCCATAGGACAACAATCAGTCGTATATTGCACAAATCTGGCCTTTATGGAAGAGTGGCAAGAAGAAAGCCATTTCTTAAAGATATCCATAAAAAGTGTTGTTTAAAGTTTGCCACAAGCCACCTGGGAGACACACCAAACATGTGGAAGAAGGTGCTCTGGTCAGATGAAACCAAAATTTAACTTTTTGGCAACAATGCAAAACGTTATGTTAGGCGTAAAAGCAACACAGCTGAACACACCATCCCCACTGTCAAACATGGTGGTGGCAGCATCATGGTTTGGGCCTGCTTTTCTTCAGCAGGGACAGGGAAGATGGTTAAAATTGATGGGAAGATGGATGGAGCCAAATACAAGACCATTGTGGAAGAAACCCTGATGGAGTCTGCAAAAGACCTGAGACTGGGACGGAGATTTGTCTTCCAACAAGACAATGATCCAAAACAGAAAGCAAAATCTACAATGGAATGGTTCAAAAATAAACATATCCAGGTGTTAGAATGGCCAAGTCAAAGTCCAGACCTGAATCCAATCGAGAATCTGTGGAAAGAACTGAAAACTGCTGTTCACAAATGCTCTCCATCCAACCTCACTGAGCTCGAGCTGTTTTGCAAGGAGGAATGGGAAAAAATGTCGGTCTCTCGATGTGCAAAACTGATAGACATACCCCAAGCGACTTACAGCTGTAATCGCAGCAAAGGTGGCGCTACAAAGTATTAACTTAAGGGGGCTGAATAATTTTGCACGCCCAATTTTTCAGTTTTTGATTTGTTAAAAAAGTTTGAAATATCCAATAAATGTCGTTCCACTTCATGATTGTGTCCCACTTGTTGTTGATTCTTCACAAAAAAATACAGTTTTATATCTTTATGTTTGAAGCCTGAAATGTGGCAAACGGTCGCAAAGTTCAAGGGGGCCGAATACTTTCGCAAGGCACTGTATCTTGACTGAAGATTAACTCCTTGGAATATTCACCCCTGTCCCCCACTATCCTCCCAGGTCGTCACGAGGATACAGCCGCCCATCAGGGTATTCCAAATTATCCCCCGGCCAGCACACCGCCAGCCATTGACAAATTATTTATTTTAATGGACTTCGCCCTCCGTGCTCTGCTTTACAAATTCAATCTGATAGAGTAGATTATTCCCCTTTTCAGTGGGAGCTATTCCTGAAGGAAAGGGCTAATCCACGTCCCAGCTAGCCCTCCAGAGACGCTTCCCAGCCTGACCTTGCAGATCCTGACTTCCTTGTTCCCAGAGCGCATCACAGCAGGGTGAAGGGTTGGCAGACAGACAGTGGGAAAATGTGTTCTTATGTTCTTATTTTTTGTACTTCATTTCCTGCCAATAAAAGTGTAAGAAAATCTCCTTCCTAAGCTTGACCTGATCCTCCCTGAAGCCCAGTGCTCTCTGCAATAAAGAGATAATAGCACACTGGTCTAGAAGAAACACTGATACTTTAGCATGGATCTTGTGGAAGGATTCTAATCATGATAAAATAATCTCACTTCAACTTGCAATGAACCACAAGGCTTCTCAGACGCAAATCTTCAAGGGAGGCATAGATCCACAGATTAGATACTGTAAAGATTAGATACTGTAAATCTGATCAAATAGAATCTGCTGTCACACATTGACCATAGCACTACCACAGACAGACAGAGTTCCATGACCAGAGAAAAGTGAAGAGCCCCTTTAAAGGGCTAGCAATTAGTTAAAGTATGGGTTTACCTGTGCACTCTTCGGTGGTGTCTGTTGGATCCTGGTTGGTCAACACATCTGAGGGTCCAGAGGCCATGATACTGCAGTCACTGCTGGGAGATAGAGAGTCATTGAATAAGGAGCAGAGGGAGAGAGTCATTTTTTTAAACCTTTATTTAACTAGGCAAGCCAGTTAAGAACAAATTCTTATTTACAATGACGGCCTAGGAACAGTGGGTTAACTGCCTTGTTCAGAAGGAGAACGACAGATTTGTACCTTGTCAGCTCGGGGATTCAATCTAGCAATCTTTCGGTTACTGGCACAACTCTCTAACCACTAGGCTACCTGCCACCCCATTGACTATGGAGCAGAGGGAGAGAGCCATTGACTATGGAGCACGGGGAGAGAGCCATTGACTATGGAGCAGAGGGAGAGAGCCATTGACTATGGAGCAGAGGGAGAGAGCCATTGACTATGGAGCAGAGGGAGAGAGCCATTGACTATGGAGCAGAGGGAGAGAGCCATTGACTATGGAGCAGAGGGAGAGAGCCATTGACTATGGAGCAGAGGGAGAGAGCCATTGACTATGGAGCAGAGGGAGAGAGCCATTGACTATGGAGCAGGGGGAGAGAGCCATTGACTATGGAGCAGGGGGAGAGAGCCATTGACTATGGAGCAGAGGGAGAGAGCCATTGACTATGGAGCAGAGGGAGAGAGCCATTGACTATGGAGCAGAGGGAGAGAGCCATTGACTATGGAGCAGAGGGAGAGAGCCATTGACTATGGAGCAGAGGGAGAGAGCCATTGACTATGGAGCAGAGGGAGAGAGCCATTGACTATGGAGCAGAGGGAGAGAGCCATTGACTATGGAGCAGAGGGAGAGAGCCATTGACTATGGAGCAGAGGGAGAGAGCCATTGACTATGGAGCAGAGGGAGAGAGCCATTGACTATGGAGCAGAGGGAGAGAGCCATTGACTATGGAACAGAGGAAGAGAGCCATTGACTATGGAGCAAAGGGGGAGATAATTAGCTATATTATAGAAGGAAGCCTTCCAGGGATTTGGGCAACTAATAATGAGACCACAGTCAGTTTGGGCTGAGTACAATGTAGATTCAATCAGGCACCATTTCATTCATCCCTATTTACTGTAACTCAGCTGTGTGCATCTCCACTGAGGGCAACAACCACATCCATAACCCTGCTCTCTATAGAAGGAGAGATCAGGGATGGTCTCAGCCTACCAATCTCTCTCTACTACAATGCCCTCAGTGACACCGCCCTGTCATGTCACAGGATGAGGCGGAGATAAGCAGCCTGTGCCTGGGGCAGATTATTGGAGGGGGCTGCCTGGGGCTGGAGCTAGCGCTGGTCTGGAGCTCCCAGCAGGATAGCCTCAGACACGCTATGCCGACCCAGCAGGAGGAAGCCATCAGCGGTCAGTGACAGCTAGTCTCAACCCCTGGTTCCACGGAATGGTTAAACAGGATGTGGAGGCAATTTGGATTTCAACCGCACATGCAAAACGAGTTACTCCGTTAATAAGGTAATTACCTCCTCCGCCTATTTGGCTTCATGCCAACTCTGTCAAGAACCTGATGAGCTCAGAGCGGCTATGTTTGTCAAAATCTATATCCATGTCTCGGGGGCGGTCTTAATGAAGAATTCTCAAATATAATATCTTAGGATTGACTTGTTTATTTCCACATTAGCTTAAGTCTGGATGTGATGATTATAAGAGCAAGGAACACTCAACAAAAACAGTGAACGAAATGATTAGAAGTTACAATACTAAAACTTGTAACCATTACACCCAGAAGCGTAGTACAAATACCGGAGGCAGTCAGAGAATAAATATAAACCCAGCTGAGAAAATTCAAAGGCAGTTCTTGGACTCTGCTTCCTGGTGTGACATAAGCTGCTGGAAGCCTCCTGTGTCTGCGGTTACATAACATCTACAGTTACATCCCTGCTGAAGTCCAAGGCCCTGTCCCAATAGCTTGAAGCTATTCAACTCAGCCTGAGACTGACCCATCCACGTCATTGTTGTTCAATAACAACAGAATGTTCCTTGTGTGAGATAAAACATGAGCCTTCTGTATCTGAAATCTTCTTCAATAATCAATAAACACATGGCAACATCATTATTCCAGCTGTGAGAATATCATATGTTGAACTCCTAACTGCAGGCCTTTTTCAGTGCATTTGATTACATTGGTTGAAATAAACAAATTAAACTATTTACAAACCCTTGACAGTTATAAATAAAACATACATTCAAACTGGCTTCCCCGTTCCCCTGGCAATGCTTGTACAAAACAGTACAACAGACAGGCCCACTCCAGACTAGCTAAAGTTACTACTAGACAACACATTGTCTGAGAAACTGAACCTACTCTCAGGTGTTCTGTTAGAATAGTTATGAAAACTGTTATGAAAACCAATCTAACAGAAAGCAACTGAGAAAAAGTTATGTTTCTCAGACAATGTGCTGTCTAGTAGTAACTTTACTGAACTAAAGATATTATATAAACATTCTAAGTATTATTTTGTGAGTTGAAACATTCCACAATGTTTGTCAGCCCTTTGAATTGAGAGAGAGAGAGAAAGAGATCCAATCGGCCTCTTCATTTCCTCTGTATCTCTGAGTAAATGTTACCTGCTTCACAGAGAAATAACACTTCAGAGATAGACTGAAACCCTCCACCACCAATACCAAGGGAGACAATGTGTGACTGAAACCCCCCACTACCAATACATCTACAACACAAACACATCACACACAGTCAATTAAGACCAGGGGATAATAAGAGAGAGACTGGGGATCTGCATAGACTAGACCATGGGAAGGAGTACTATTTGTGACCAACAGAGAGCATTCTGGGGAGAATGCAGCCTGGGGTTGTTGTCACAGCTAGCCTATGAACCATAACCTCCCAGGGTCTGACCATGTGACCAACCCCAGTCACACAGCTCTGCTTCCACAGACTAACATCCTCTACAAAAGGAGAGAACACAACTGAGTACGCACGACGCATTGGGGCAACATGGTTTAGGGGCAGGAGGGTTCAGCTGGGCTAATGGACTGACCTTGGACTGACTCCAATACTGACCAACAGCGATGACGTCCTCTGTTTCATGTCTTAACTTTTCAGGGGTTGAAAGGGAAGAGAGTTGGTGGGAAGGAGCAGTATTACATTATGAGAACAAAAAAGCTTGTTAGATAAACAAAATCATTATTTAGAAGATGAGAAAATACTTGATCACAGGGAGTTCAACAGTTGAGTCGGCCAGTTCCAAGACACAGCCAGGTTTGAGTATTGTTTTTGTACTAGGCTATCCCCTATTTCAGTACTGAGCGATCCCCTATTTCAGTACTGGGCGATCCCCTATTTCAGTACTGGGCGATCCCCTATTTCAGTACTGGGCGATCCCCTATTTCAGTACTGGGCGATCCCCTATTTCAGTACTGGGCGATCCCCTATTTCAGTACTGGGCGATCCCCTATTTCAGTACTGGGCGATCCCCTATTTCAGTATTGGGCGATCCCCTATTTCAGTATTGGGCGATCCCCTATTTCAGTACTGGGTGATCCCCTATTTCAGAGCCAGATATGAGGAGTCACCTATGTTTTGCAATCAAGCAACTAGCAAGGTGTATGAGACAGACAACACCTTGATTCTAATGTTCACACACTCTCAGTGTCCTCGGAGACTGTATTCTTCTCAACATCCAAGATACTTCTAGTATTTGTGGAAAAGGAAATAGGGAGTTTGTAGTTCACATTATTTTATATCAAACCATATCTGAAGTCAATCCAATATAGACTAATATGCCTATGTAACAGCGCAAATAAATAAATAAATTAGCAATTACATTATCTTAAGTAGGGACGGTACACAACACATTCCACTCAGTTATGTTGAACACAAAAATTCTCAGAAACGACAAGGTTTTTATGCATGTTTTTTTAAAGGTAAAAAATAAAACGCACCATGTGAATATATTTAGCAGTAATGCCAAGCAATGATACTGGCCATTTTGTTTGATAGTTTATACAGGCATGCCTTTAAATTATAACTGGCGCAAGAGTCCTCTGGCAGTCTAAATTATACACATAGCCTGTGGAGCATGGAGCGCCGAGGACAGATATACTGTGCATTTAGAAAGTACTCAGACCCCTTGACTTTTTCCATATCTTCTTACGTTACAGCCTTCCTCATTAATCTACACACAATACCCCATAATGACAAAGCGAGCTGCCCGACTGGCCAAACTGAGCAATCGTGGGAGGAGGGCCTTGGTCAGGGAGGTGACCAAGAACGCGATGTTCCTCTGTGGAGAAACAACCATCTCTGCAGCACTCCACCAATCAGGCCTTTATGGTAGAGTGGCCAGACGGAAGCCACTCCTCAGTAAAATGCACATGACAGCCCGCTTGGAGTTCACCAAAAGGCACCTAAAGACTCTCAGACCATGAGAAACAAGATTCTCTGGTCTAATGAAACCAAGATTGAACTCTTTAGCCTGAATGCCAAGCGTCATGTCTGGAGGAAACCTGGCACCATCCCTACAGTGAAGCATGGTGGTGGCACCATCCCTACGGTGAAGCATGGTGGTGGCAGCATCATGCTCTGGGGAGGTTTTTCAGCGGCAGGGACAGGGAGACTAGTCAGGATCGAGGGGAAGATGAAAGAAGCAAAGAGAGATCCTTGATGAAAACCTGCTCCAGAGCGCTCAGGACCTCAGACTGGGGTGAAGGTTCACCTTCCAACAGGACAACGACCCTAAGCACACAGCTAAGACAACGCAGGAGTGGCTTCGGGACAAGTCTCTGAATGTCCTTGAGTGGCCCAGCCAGAGCTCGGACATGAACCTGATCTAACGTCTCTGGAGACCCCCGAAAATAGCTGTGCAGCAACGCTCCCCATCCAACCTGGCAAAGCTTGAGAAGATCTGCAGAGAAGAACGGGAGAAACTCCCCAAATACAGGTGTGCCAAGCTTGTAGAGTCATACCCAAGAAGACTTGAGGCTGTAATCACTGCCAAAGGTGCTTCAAAGTATTTAGTAAAGGGTCAGAATACTTATGTAAATGTGAGATTTCAGGGTTTAATAATGTTTTTGCTTTGTCATAATGGGGTATTGTGTATAGATTGATGAGTGAATTTAAAAAATCGATTTTTAGAATAATAATACCCAATGTGGACAAAGTCAAGGGGTCTGAATACTTTCCGAAGGCACCGTAGATGATGTGCAGTGTAGTTCATTAGTAGTGGGTGTAGTAGGCCAGTAGCCCTACATAAAGATGTCCAAACTGAATGTAATCTGGCTAAACCATCGATTCCCCAGAACATACAAGATGATCACAGCAACCAAACAGGAGCTCCAATGAAACTTAACAGGAGAAGCACAGTACCCAGGACAAGGCTACTGCAGGGCACAGCTGCCGGAAGGAAGAACTCCTAGAGTAGTTACAATGGGCGGACTTTCAGGATATCAAGGAAGGATGTGCTGTCTTTTTTTATTGGAGGTTCAACCCACCATTCTCTGCTATGCTGAGTGAACACTTTTCATTGGGTGGCGCCCCCATATATGAGGCTGCACATCCAAGTGGATGGTCTGCTCATCACAGTACAGTTTTGTTTTTTCACAGTTTTTTTCAGCTGTTGAGTAAAACCTCACATACCTTAATGTTTGTCTTGAACCAGAGCCACAAACCCATGGAATTTCCTCTCCTCACTCTTTCTAAATGAGAGGAGTGACTAAGTCTGACTTTGAAAAAAAGCTTATTGAATTTATAAGTTGTATCAAGGGTGCATTCAGTGCGGAAGGGTTAGGCTACACATCTGTCCCAAATACGAGTTGTGTGTAGCAAGAGAGACATTCTGTGTGTTGCGCTCAAATGATGTTGTGTGCAACAGGGCTTAACATGCGTGAATGCATTAATCTTCAATAATAGCTTGAACATATGAATCCAACAAGAGGAAAAATAAACATTTTGGTGTTAGTAGTAGAGCATAGTTCAACGCAGCCTTCCTTACCCCTGTTCTGTAGGACAAGGAGGATTAAACCAGATCAGACAAGTTCCATCTGGAAAAAGTGAGGCTTTACGGTCCAATGTCAAGGAAGGATGACTGTTTAAACGAGAACCATGTGAAACGGTGCAGGTGTTCCACACATCTGAGCCAAGCTGTTTACACTAGCATGTTATGTTTTGTACTCATCTATACTGTATGTCATACATTCTCCATTTCTAAGTCAGTCTGTGTACAAGATGTCACATGAAAGCCATTACTTAGCCAGACTTCTGCTAAGAGGAACTTATTTGGGACAGCTGACAGACACAAACCATGAAATGGATGTTTGGGATGTGGATGGATGTGAATAAACCGTGGCAGTCAGTTACTCACTCTGGGGGAGAGGAGCTGATCCCTTTCAGGCGGAGTTACTGTTAAGTGGGTCAGTTCACAGTTTAAGAAAAGGCTGCCTGGCTCCCTTTCTCACATTTTATCAATGAACTGAGTGAGGGGTCAATAAAGCTTTTATTGTCTTTTTAATGTCTTGAGACGGAAGGATAAAGGGGGAGATGGTTCTTTAACACTGAGAATAAACAGCCCCTATACAGAGCATTTACAATCTAGTCCATGAGGCTACAACAGTGGTCTTAGTTACAAATTAACTATTTATTCATATTTTTTGACTTGCCGAATCAATGCAGGCCTACTGTGTCCTAATATTAGGGTTCAGAATCAGAACATAACTATTGCCCTTCTCTAAAGAGAGACATGTACACATGCCATGTACATTAAGAAGACTGCCTGGGACAAATAGCATACATACACTTCAGATAAATGCTCTGGCGATACATGTTTCCTCTGTCTTCATACCTTGCCAGGATATCAAACAAGTTGAACCAGAAAAGCAGAGAGAACAGACTTACTTCTTTCCCTGCAAGCAGCCGTAAAATCCAGCCATGGTTTCTAGTTGGGAATGTTCAAGAGATCCAGCAGGCAGTACATCCTTTCCCAGCTTGTCTGAGTGATGGCGGCAAGTGGAAGAGTCCCTGTGCAAGCCCCAACTGCAACGTTAAAGGCCACCAGTCCACTACACACAAACACCCCTCTTCTTCATGTACATGAATTAAGACAGAACGGCAGAAAGACAACCATAAAGACACCGAGCTAACTTTGAGGCTACCTGCCCTCCCTCCCTCCCAGTGACCTGCCTACAGTGAGAGGACACTAGTGTGAACTAACAGCCCGCCCCAAGCTACTTTTCCCACCCATCTCCACCTCCCTCCTCCCACTCCCTCCCCCGTCATTAGCCTAATCCCGAGCGGCAGCCTGCAGCTATTGTCTCAACCAGGCAGCTTACTTCCAGCCGATCTGACCCGTGTCTCTGTGATAATTAGATAGGGGGTGTCGTGAGGAGACATGAGGATTGTCCTGGCTAGGAACTCTATCCTATCCCCATCAGAAAAACAAAACAGCCCAATCAAGAGTACCACCCTGCCATAGAGTCTGAGTCAACACAGACAACAGATGTCTAAATCTTAACCTCTAACTATGGCTAACTATGGTTCAACCTTTGTGTCATTCATGTTGGGATGTCAATTCATATGGACGACTAAGTAGAAAATCAATATGGCCTACTGATCCACAGGTTGGATAATAAGGCCTAATTATCAGATAAACAGTACAAACCGTCATTCTGTTACCAAACTTTGCATCTGCACTGTTCAAGTAAAATGTGTTTTTGTAACTTTTTCTGTGGGAATTGTTAACAGTTGTCCTTGAGCATAGAGTTGTATGGTTTGTTTAACTTTCCAATCAGTGGATTTTATTTGACATTTTAAAGTGAAAAATCTAAGTCTCAGCATCATTCTGTCACCATGGAATTGCCCAGAAGTATGTTATGGCAGAATGCTAACTTGTGCAAAACAATAAACCTTTTACTACAACAATAGTCAAATGAATCGAATGCAACATTTTACTCATGAATAACTCAAGTCAGTCTGAAAGTTTTTAACTGAACATCTCTGTGTGAGATCGGGGTCTGTGAAGGATTTGGTAAAGCTGGATCAGAATACAACCAAAATGTCCAGAACTGCTTGGAATCTATCCAAGTGGAGCCATTTTCCTAGGAATAAAGAATGTGATCACGTAAACAATCCACTGAAACTCTATTAGCTCCAGACCTCTGGGACTCCATTTCAAAATGAAATATTTCCCTCATCCTGAAAGTGTAAACACATTAGACGCCTGTGTCACAGAGAGTAACCACAGCACTACCATAGCGTTTACTCTACTTAATGACATTCCAAAGGAATATGACTTGGGTGATAACAAATAATTGATCAAATACATCATTAGAATCAATAGACTTAGCTTATCAACTCAATGTATACAATCTGGTGTCTTCTATACACCGACAGCAGTCATCATCTTAGTAAGGAAACATCCAGACAGACTGACAGACACAGAGTAGATCATCACACATGGGAAATCTCCATTCATACAAACTATATGGGGACTCATTTCAAAAACACATGTCAGTTTTACTCCTGGATTTTTTTGCGGTATTTCCGGAACCATTTTTAAACTGCCCCCACAGAAACCCACTGCTTTGCTTAGGACTGAGAAAGTAAAGCAGCTAACGATGGTGAGAAGGACAGTATGTCAATTGGAGTTAGTTCAGGAGATAATTTCTCAGTGCAAATGCAAATATCAAGCATTGTGATTGTCCTCAACTTTGCGGTTTACCAAGATACTGTAGTTGAAATTCAGAGTAAAATAACACTGATTTCAACTATAGTTACTCATATAAAGTTGAATTCTGAAGAATTCAATATTTGCCCATGATTGAGCAGGAGGCCCTTTTCCCCCTGATCTCTTGAATCCCTCATCCCCTCAACAGTTCTCTCTGACTCAGGTTTCTTTAGATAACCCCTGCAGAGTACTGTTTCTTTTCTTTACAAAGCGCTCGGAATTCCTGCTCACATCTGGGACACATCTTCTACGAGCAGCGATCTCTCTGGCTCTAATCAACTCGAATTAAGGCCATGTATGCAGCAGAACTGTAAATAACAAAAACATTATACTGTAGAACTGAGCTAGTGAGCTAGCGATGCTGGGTGGGAGGCTGAGGCTGAATGTGTCACAGACAGACAGGGATGTCTATACAGCAGCAACAACACACAGTTCTCCTCTCGGTCTGGCCTGGTTCTCTTCTCATGGTGCTGGAAACCTTTTAGAGCTGACCCTTGAAACGACCCACTCTGCTCTCCCACTCTCCACGTGAAAAGGGATCCTGCTGGGTTTTACTGCTAGATTAAACTGCTAAAGGCCCTCTAGTCTGCCTTTAACCTACAGTTGTTGCTGTTTTCACAAGGCATTCCTTCCATTCCAAATAATTTGCTCCACAGCATGTGTGAGCCTTAAGGGCACATGAGAAGGTATTTATCTGAAGGGTTTAATTGCATGGTGATAATCAACTAATTGTGCTTTAGTGCCATGGCTCAATCTGGTTGGTCCTACTGGTCAAATGGGTGTGGTTGAGAATTGACCCCTATTAAAAACGTTGTGGACCAGCTGCCAAAGCCAATACACTTTCTTCATGCCATTATGTTCAGAAATAATGCCATATATATAGTTGTTAGAAAAACGAATGGTAATCAAAACATCACGCCAGGGTAAGCCTACATGAGACACAGACCTTATTTTAAGTGTTTCTAAAATTCCCTATGGGAAAATGAATGGTAGAAAAACGATTGGAACCATTTATTTTTATTGCTGAGTCGGTGGTTGTGTTTAAGGTTTTATTCAAAAGTATGGATTTCAGCAAACAAAGGCATGCTACAACAGAGGTCAAACATAGGTACATGATAAGGGTTTAAGAATGTACGTTCTTTAAGTATCATGTAAAGGAACTGAGTCAGAGGTTCGTTAAAAAAAGTTTTTATTTTTTAACTCTAGTAGCCTATGCGCTCAACTCTGTAGAGGAGTTGAGGAACTTGGCAATAGTGAACAGCATTTTATATCCCTCAAATGGGGCGTTATTTGTATTCTAATAAGGAATGTAAAGTTGTTAATGGACAGATCATACCAGATAGCTATTGGCAATAAGCAACTGGACTAAATTGTATTGACCACAGCCTATTGAAACAGCAAAAACACTCCACCATTATCCTTGTTGCAATAATAGGATATTGTAAAAAATGTTTTAAAAAAAAGATTGTTTAAAATATATTTAAGAGGATAATGAGTCGCAAACTAAATATAACATCGAATTGTGTCCCAGGAGATTCTTCAAATGAGGTATAATTCAATAACAACGCTTCGGTGAAGTTGAAGAAACCATCAACTGAATTCAACAAGCTTTTTGCGAATCTACTAACACAAAGCAAAATAGAAAACTGGAGCGAACCATATGGAAGCTTCGCATATCAATCAAACAATTGTCTCTAAGTTCGTCTTGAAGAAAATGGTACTTACAAACTGAGTTATATATTTCAGAGTACGCAGTCATCCATCAAAGTCAAGAAGACCTCGGTGATTTGTGATGATTAGATCTGGCCCATTGAGGTCTCGTGTCTTCAACTAGCTTGCAGAAGCACTGGAGTACCGCCCATGCCGTCCGCGAGAAAGTCGACGAGTTGAATGCACCAGTTGACTCACTGGGAATTTTCTTTAGATAAATATCAACTGTAAAATTAACCAAACAATTTTAATCAAACAGTATCAGTCAAAGATGCAACATTTTCAAGTGTACTGTCCGCTAGCGTCCCTAGCTATTGCTTTTTGTATGATTTGTGTCTCAATTCCATCTGTATTTAAAAAAATAAAAAAACATCTTTATGGATTTTCTGGTCAAATAATTTTATGTCCATAGATAATCAGTGTTTGACTCGGACTGAAATAGTTGCGGGTGCGGTACTGTTTCTATAGGTGCAGGAGCTCGACAGTACTTTTGAGCTAATATTCTATAAATGGTACAGGTACTCAGCTCCAGTGAGCTCCTGCCCAAATCAAACACCGTGTATAATCTGTGCTGGGGAACTAGGAGAATTTATGGGAAAATATATGGCCAGCAATGCTCTCTAGTGGTAGTTTTTTGTATAGATCTTAAATGATTCTGGCTTAAAATTTGACAAATCTATGCATTATAAAAGTTGACCAAACACCAATTATATGATGATTTTATTCGGAAACTAGATAGAATACATGTATTCTACATTTAGATGTTAGCAATTTGGCATAGTATTTTATCCAAAGAGACTAACATGCAGTTAAACTAAGTCCAACTAAACAACCACACATCAGTCATTGCAATTAGCTTGAAAGAGATGGAGATATTTTCACCATAGGCAGACTCAAAGACAGGTGGTAAAGGCCTACAGTAGGGGGGGAAAGTACGAGACAGTGGTAGGAAGTAGGATCTGGCAACAACGTCACTGGAATAGTCACCCCCGGACTCTTCAATAACCCTGGCTTTTGAACCATTGAGATCTGGCAACGACTCATTGAAATAGTCACCCCCGGTGGTGCCCATGTCCATTATCTCATAGGTGCAAACATTTTTGTCCCTGGCCTTGTAGGCTGAAATCCCACCTGAAAAGACACAGACAATAGATTTTTGCCATGGTATGCATGCATTCGCAAACATAACAAACATGCAACTCGTCACTTCCATCCAGTGGTGTAAAGTATTTAAGTAGTTTTTGGGGGGTATCTGTACTTTATTATTTATATTTTTCCAACTTTTACTTCACTACATTCCCAAAGAAAATACAATTTTCCCTGACAGCCAAAAGTACCTTTTACATTTGGACAGGAAAATGGTCTAAATTCACACACTTATCAAGAGAACATCCCTGGCATCCCTACTGCCTCTGATCTGTCGGACTCACTAAACACAAATGCTTCGTTTGTAAATTATGTCTGAGTGATGGAGTGTGCCCCTGGCTATCTGCCAATAAAAATGTTAATAAATACAATTGTGCCTTCTGGCTTGCTAAATATAAGGAATTTGAAATGGGTTATACGTTTGATACTTAAGTACATTTTAGCAATTACATTTACGTTTTATACTTAAGTAGGCCTATATTTAAAACCAAATACTTTTAGACTTTCACTCTAGTTATTTTCTATTAAGGTATCTTTACTTTTACTCAAGTATGACAATTGAGTACTTTTTCCAGCACTGCTTCTATCAAACTATAAAGTAGAGTTGTGGGTGAGACACACCTTTCAGCTGGTGCTCCTTGGGCCATGCTGGGAATTTCGCCTGGATCCTACGAAAATAAAATATTTATAAATCAATCAAACCACTTTTTAATGCTTTCCTAAAATACAATTCAAGCCACTGATTATAGAATCACTGCAATTCAAAATCATGAAATGTTGTGTTTCTAGCTCCATGGAGCAATTATCAAATGCAATGTAATATAAATGAATAGCCTACCGAAAAGAAGAATAGGAAGATGCTATTAAAACCTGTCAGATTTAAACAGAAATCCCCTTGGTAAAATCTGTTTCCTTATTCTCACACAATCAACAACATATGCACACAAGTCAACCTACATCAGCCCAAAGCCGTTCCCATTGTCTTCCCAGCCATGGTCAAAATTAATTATGTGGTAAATGGAGGTGAAAACTCCTTTCGTGCCAAAGTTGACACAATAACCATCATCGACGTTAAATGTTGAGTCTCGTGATGATATGGTGTGTGGTCCTCCCACTACGACCCGGGAAACCATGCAGTTTATCAGGCTACAGATAAAATAAATTATGATAAACTTCACAGGGTGGTGAAAGTGCACGATGATGCGCTTGATGCTACTTTCCAATAGCCTATCAAGGGTCTTATTCTGTTGACATGATCATCGATGCTTGACTGCCGTTTGACAAATACAAATATTGTCCGCCTTATCCATAATAATCTCTTCATGTAGAAGAACCTACATGAAGAGCCTAGAAGAGCACTGCATCTGCGAGCTGTTGACACATTTGCGATGTGTTTTTGTGACAAAACTATCCGTAGAGTTGAAAATGCGATGGAAACACATTGCATTTTAGCTTTTTATTCCGTCCATGAACAAGTACATTGCGTACATTACGTCATCATTCACTGATTTGTAACTGCAACAAGTCCATTTTGTGGAAACATACCACTGGTGGGAAAATGCCAAATGTGTCATGCGGATTCTAGAATATTCGCATGAAAATCCGTCGCCAATTGGATGGATGGATGGAAAGGTACTCACTCATTTTATTTGTATAGAATACATTTGTGCATATTGAAAATTATAGGATTACCTGTCAACTACATAAATAAAGGCGGGGCGTCTAGGTTTCAGAGCATGACGTGCTTTCCAACGACCAATGGAAATAGAAAGAGGGGAGGTCCTTTCACCAGGAAGGTATTTCAGCAGACACGATGCGATCAATGTTTTGACCCAGTCATTAGTTGTCGCGTGTGTATATATGTCCATGCACTACCTTTATAGACCACGCACGAGCTTCATTAGCTTACAATTGTTTTAGCTTGGCGAAGCTGTGTTGCCTCACGATGTCTCTCTCTGTCCAGAAATGGTTTTGCGTCCTGATTCTGTGTATGTTCTCTCATGACGTTGTTGCAAAAACAGGTAACTCACTTTTCAAAAACCTTTTATAGTAAATCGCTTCTTGTTGATGTTGAGTTTCTGTGAGAACGTATTATTGATCAGTAACATTGTTACAACTTTAGTCATGTTGCCCAATGTATGGCGTTCGTTCAAAGCTTGCTACGTTGTAGCTGATTTTTAAGGCGGGGCAATTATGGCTTCCAAATTCTGATCTTTTGCGAAATACCTGATCTGATTGGTCAAAATAACAATTTTAGTGGCGATTGAATCAGAATTGGGCTCCCTGTGTTAACGCAGCCATTGTAACCTTGACTAATATGTTTTTCTTTAGTTAGGCGCAATGTTCTCTTCATCATGGCTGACGATTTGAGACCAACATTAGGATGCTACGGGGATCCTATTGTAAAGTCACCAAACATTGATCAACTTGCCTCTAAAAGTAACGTCTTTCTCAACGCATATGCCCAGGTAGTCCTACAACAAAGTGATTTAACGCTGTAGCGCAAGCCTACATTAGTTGGCAATTCATTTTCTACCAGTGACTGTAACTATATAGACAAAATGGGACATTAATTTATCTCTCATTCAATTTGTAGCAAGCAGTGTGTGGACCAAGTCGGACCTCCTTACTAACAAGTCGTAGACCTGACACAACCCGGTTATATGACTTTAACTCCTACTGGAGAGTGCATGCGGGGAACTACACCACTCTCCCTCAGTACTTCAAGTCAAAGGGCTACACCACCATGTCGGTTGGAAAGGTTTTTCACCCAGGTAAAAGGATCCTAGACATTTTGTCAGCAGGTTGACATTTTATTGGGATGAATCTATTCCTGAAGGCTGAGTGGTTTCTGCTTGATGGGTCAGACGCAAAGTCAAAATTGGCTATATAGTAAAAAAAAATGCCTTCACAAATGTTTGTTTTGGTCCTAATTGAAAGTTGGGTGTAAAGTTAGCAGTGTGTTTTTAGTTTTCAAATCTGACTTTGTGGCTAGTGACCAACCAACAAAGCTGCCGCCAGGACAGGATTCATCCCAATAAATGCCAACCTGCCGTTTGTCTTAGACCCACTTAATGTTATTGGTTGGTGAATTCTTAGTCTACATTGACAAATTAGTAACAATTATCTTCTGTGTTCAATGTTTTAAAACCCCTTATTGCACAAAATAAGCAATCTCTTGTCATGTGATGTGAATCTATCAAATTGCCAGAGGCTGTTTCCCATGTCGTCTTAATACTAATATCGCTGTGTTTTGTGCTGAAGGCATAGCCTCTAATCACTCAGATGATTACCCGTACAGCTGGTCTGTACCTCCTTATCATCCTCCCTCTTTCAAGTATGAAAATATGAAGGTCAGTGTTTGTCTTGACTGCTGCCATAACTCCATGGTCTACAGATGCTTTAGCCATATATGGCTTAAATGATGTCGGTATACTGAATAGTCTATTTACTTTAGTGAATGGATTCCATTCAGTAGACATTAATTTTAAGAAATTGCTACAGGTGCTTATGCATGTTGTCTGATTTGAGCCCTCTGTGTATTATGTCTAGTTTAACTGCCTAATGTAAATGTTTCTCATGCATTTAAAAAAATCTGAAGGGTTTAATGTTTAGCATGAATGAAATGTACTGCTTTGTTTAGGTTTGCAAGGGCAGTGATGGCAAACTGCATGCCAACCTGTTGTGCTCAGTTAATGTGTCTGAAACCCCTCTTGGGACACTGCCAGACATGGAGAGCACAGAGGAGGCCATCAGGCTGCTCAAGTCCACCAGGGATTCTGGCAAGAATTTCTTTCTGGCTGTTGGATTCCACAAACCTCACATTCCCTTCAGAATCCCACAGGTACTGCAGCTGCCTGGCTTACTTCACCATAACACCAGGAGCGGTTAAACCAGGGTTTTCCATACTCGGTCCTCAGATCCCAAGGGGTGCATTTTTTTTTTTTTTTTCTCTACACTGCTGACTCAAATCAACTAATCAAGCTTTGATAATTTGGATCAGCTGTGTAGTGTTAAAATAAAAAAAAACTAAAGGTTCACTCCTTGGAGTCCTGAGGACGGCGTTTGGAATACGCTGGGTTAAACCATGATGTAGATGGTATGATTTGTAACATACTGATGAAACTGCCTTTGCACTTGTAAACTGTAATTTCGTTCTTAAATTGCCTAATTCTGTGTATTAGGATTTCTTGACACTCTATCCCCTGGATAAGATGAGCTTGCCTCCAGACCCTGACGTTCCTAAAGGCCTCCCCAGCGTGGCCTACAATCCCTGGACTGACATCAGGAAAAGGGAAGATGTCCAAGCTCTTAACATCAGCTTCCCATATGGGCCAATCCCAAAAGATTTCCAGGTTGGTTTGGATTTCTTTACTTCCAATCTGTTACATGAGGTGGTATGATGCAGATAAATGTTGAACTATTTAAACATTCTTACAGAAACATACAGGTAGAAGCAGCATATTATAATACAGCAGGTTGCATACTGTTATGTATTATTGATATACCATAAATGTTGGCTTCAGCTCCAGATTCAACAGCACTATTATGCATCTGTGTCATACATGGACTCCCAAGTGGGTCGGTTGTTGAATACTCTGGATTATCTTGGCCTGGCTGAAGACACTGTTGTGGTCTTTACATCTGACCATGGTACGTCAATTCTTCCTTCTGTTTCAATATGTTATGTACTGTAGAGATGTGAAATCTGCTGCATGCATCAAACTGCTGTCTAGCCTATAATAGTTTGTCAACGGGTACATTTCTTGTGTAGTTTGTCCAGTAGATGGGGCTGTGACAACACAAATTATGCCTTTACACTCCTGAGTTGACATACTTCACCAGCCTCAAGCTTGGATCCCTTCAAACCTTATGTTAACTTGACTAGGAACTGTTTATCCATGTTGTATAGCGATAATTAAATGTTAGTCTTGTTTAAATATATTGTTTGGGTATGTATTTGTAATGGGAGTAATTTCTCTTACAGGCTGGTCACTTGGGGAGCATGGAGAATGGGCCAAATACAGCAACTTTGACGTGGCCACTCGCATTCCACTAATGTTCTACGTAGCAGGTGTGACTGCAGTCCGTCCTTGGCCCGAGACCTTCCCTTACATTAATGTGTTTGGCCCAACACCGCATCGCTTCACACGAGGTATACTATATACTCCTATAGTCAATAACTAGTTTTCATTCCTCGTGCACTTTTTATCACTGATCTGGCAAGATGTGGTGATGATGATGATGATGATGAAGGCAGTATGGTGGAAACCGATCCAGTTTTTTTTCTTCCCATCAGTGGTAGTGAAGGAAGCCATTAGGAAGATTGAATTGCATACTCCTTGAGTCTTCTCTTGTCTTCTCAAAACCCATTGGCGGAGGCAGAGGGGAGGGACCTCTGGCGTTCTCATCCAATGGGTTCTGAGAAGGATAGGACGTGAGGAGTATGTAAATGGACTGTTTAGACGGGTATCTCAATTCTGCTAAAAAAAAAAAATCAAGAATTGGTCTTTTGACTTATCAGATCAGCCCTGGAAAAAGCTGAGAGCTGATGTGAAAAGACCTATTGTGATTGGTCAGAAGACCTATTAGTGAAAACGCTAGAATTGGGCTGGCTGTGTAAATGCAGCCTTTGAGACACACTATTCTATTCTCTCTGCAAGTCATTCTCCCAGGACAGATTGCAGGAAGTTTGTGCTCCACTATGGCTGCGTCTACACAATACTGATATTTTTTCCACTAATTGGGCTTTTGATCAATCACATCTTTTTCAGTGCTTTTCTCATTGGTGAAAAATATCAGCATTAGGCTGCCTGTAAATGCAGCCTATGTAACATTGTTATTCCCCATATAATGTAGTAGACTATCGGTTGTGGGGCTGTGACTCACACGACCTCTTCTCCACAGGAGGAACAGTGCGCAACGTGAACGAGCTGCTAGATATCTTCCCCACTGTGTCTGTCCTGGCTGGGCTGAAGCCCCCGCTCCCCTGTCCCGACAACTCCTTTGACGTGGAGCTCTGCACCGAGGGACACGACCTGGCCTACACCTTCAACAACGACGACAACCGCAAGAAGTCTGAGGCCATTGCCTTCAGCCAGTACCCCCGGCCCGCCGACACCCCCCAGGAAAACTCTGACCTGCCCGACCTGAAGGACATCCGGATAATGGGCTATTCTCTGCGCTCCTGGGACTATCGCTTCACCGTGTGGGCGGGCTTCGACCCAGCTAGCTTCCAGGCTAACCTGTCAGACGTGCATGGTGGGGAGCTGTACCTCCTGGAGGAAGACCCAGGCCAGGACCACAACCTGTACAACACCTCTGAGCACAGCCTGCTGCTCTGCAAGCTGGGCCAGGGAAAGCAGCCCTGGGCACAGACCCTCAAACAACACCTCCTATACCTCACTGCAGGGAATAAATCTAAAGGGATGGCATGATGCTTTGTGTAATGAACTATTTTGCTGTGTTCATAAGGGATGTTTCCATTCTAGGCAAGTGCCTATATCTAGATTGTTTCAGCTTCTATTGGCACTTTAGGTTTTTAGGTGTAATCCTTGTCTTAGCAGTTCAGGTTTCTGGATGTTGATGGTGAATTTCAATGGCAAGAATTTGACACCAGCTCTAAATCGAACCTAACAACTCCAATAGATCCCTGTTCACTGGTTATCAGTATGTTAGTTTGAGATCAGACTTATTTTTCAAGCATAAGGTAAATGTACTGTAACAAACTGATGGTGAAATTTGTATTTATATAGGGAAAGATCATTAGGGCCAACATGGAGGTGTTGGTGAACATGCTGTACTGTAAAACTATCCACGTTCATACTTTGCACAATTTTTTTTTTTTTAATTTTTTTTTTTTTAAATGTACTACCAAATAAGCATACCTTTTTTTTGGGGGGGTGTGGGGGATAATCTTGTCAATGTACAGTAGAAGGAAAATACTGGTCCTCACGGAGGATCCACCCCAGTGTGTTCAGGGCCAGCAGACAGGCTTCGTTGCCAGCTGGGCTGGAAAATTCCATTCTTGTTTTTTGCAGTCTGAACGTGAGGTCAGGCCAGTTGGAGATGGATCCATGGGCTGATTGAAGCTTATTTTAATTGCTTGCGCCAAAAGGGAATTGCATGTGTGCTGAAACTTTATCTGTGACTTTAATTCTCTTTCAACTCCTGTTTCCAAGTTCTGCTAGAAAATGTTCCCCATTTAGGTTCCTTCCCCTGTGAATGAGGCAGTGTCTTTCAGCTCCCAGACAGTTATCTGGAGAGAATGTGCAACTCCAAACATATTGTCCAAAAATAATTATTCTTACCACTCAACTAGTCCTATATACAAATGTGTATTCTTCACTACTTCTTTCATAAGAGCGGATCTACTAAGTTAAGGTAGTGTGTACACTAAAATTGGTTAATTTAACTTTAATCTGTCAGGCACTGACACTCAACCTTGAGTTGCACCACCATCCTGATGTAATTGTACAGGGGAGCGCTTCATTGACTCACACAGGATTGTTATTCCCCTTAAGTAGACAATGTGACCTAACACTGATAGACGATGGACTTTAACCATGCAAACCTGTTAATATGATTACACAAGGAATCAATGTGGATGTGGTAATGGGTCACTGCTTAAGATAATTATTACTTTGATACAACCATGTGATATGTGTGGTGAATGAATCTGTTACATCCAGGGTGGTTTTTGAAAATCACATGCAGATTGGTCGGTTGTGTTTAGGAATCAATCCCCATTTGTTGGTATTTAACAAATCCATATCAAATTAGTGTCACTTTGTCTTGCTGATTCAGATGCACCTTATTAGGGTAGCGGGTAATGGCAATTCATGAAAAAAATGCTTGATGACGATTAATGAATTGAGAGAATGTTGCTGAAAAACCGATCTTGGTTTTAGAAACGCAACTCCCAAGTTGCAGCAGCAGGACCCTGCTGGAGGAGGGAGAGTAAAGACTTGTATATCAGCCCAATGTCAAACCCATACAAGCCAGCTGGACTGTTAGGAACTAGTCTGACAACTATTACACTGGCAATCAGAGCGACTTGGAGATCATGAGCAAGCTCTCGCTCATAATGAAGTGCTCATTCTTTTGAACGCTGCCTGTCTCCACAGTCTGGTATTGAGATTGGTTATGGCTCACAGCAGCTATTCAAAACAACTGGCCTACACCAGCAATTCAATATTAACTCAGATTTACAAAAATGCCCAATGTTATGTTTTATCATTGATTTAGTGTATCTTATTTTCTGTCCTTGCCTGCAGAATATGGTAATTAGAAACGATACTGTTCCTCAAACTCAAAACTGCATTATACGTACAGTATCTGTCTCGAGGGCAAATGTGCCTTGTCCTTGTAGCTTGGCTGAGAGGAGCAGCTGGTAGACAGTTTTTATCTCCAGAGAGTGCTGTACTGTAGGATATGGCTGGTAGACAGTGTTTCTCTCCAGAGGATGTTGTACTGTAGGATATGGCTGGTAGACAGTGTTTCTCTCCAGAGGATGTTGTACTGTGGGATATGGCTGGTAGACAGTGTTTTTCTCCAGAGGGTGTTGTACTGTAGGATATGGCTGGTAGACAGTGTTTTTCTCCAGAGAGTGTTGTACTGTAGGATATGGCTGGTAGACAGTTTTTTTTTCTCCAGAGTGTTGTACTGTAGGATATGGCTGGTAGACAGTGTTTCTCTCCAGAGGATGTTGTACTGTAGGATATGGCTGGTAGACAGTGTTTCTCTCCAGAGGATGTTGTACTGTAGGATATGGCTGGTAGACAGTGTTTCTCTCCAGAGGATGTTGTACTGTAGGATATGGCTGGTAGACAGTGTTTTTCTCCAGAGAGTGTTGTACTGTAGGATATGGCTGGTAGACAGTGTTTCTCTCCAGAGAGTGTTGTACTGTAGGATATGGCTGGTAGACAGTGTTTCTCTCCAGAGGATGTTGTACTGTGGGATATGGCTGGTAGACAGTGTTTCTCTCCAGAGGGTGTTGTACTGTAGGATATGGCTGGTAGACAGTGTTTCTCTCCAGAGGGTGTTGTACTGTAGGATATGGCTGGTAGACAGTGTTTCTCTCCAGAGGGTGTTGTACTGTAGGATATGGCTGGTAGACAGTGTTTCTCTCCAGAGGATGTTGTACTGTAGGATATGGCTGGTAGACAGTGTTTCTCTCCAGAGGGTGTTGTACTGTAGGATATGGCTGGTAGACAGTGTTTATCTCCAGAGGGTGTTGTACTGTAGGATATGGCTGGTAGACAGTGTTTATCTCCAGAGGGTGTTGTACTGTAGGATATGGCTGGTAGACAGTGTTTATCTCCAGAGGGTGTTGTACTGTAGGATATGGCTGGTAGACAGTGTTTATCTCCAGAGAGTGTTGTACTGTGGGATATGGCTGGTAGACAGTGTTTTTCTCCAGAGAGTGTTGTACTGTAGGATATGGCTGGTAGACAGTGTTTCTCTCCAGAGGATGCTGTACTGTAGGATATGGCTGGTAGACAGTGTTTCTCTCCAGAGAGTGTTGTACTGTAGGATATGGCTGGTAGACAGTGTTTCTCTCCAGAGAGTGTTGTACTGTAGGATATGGCTGGTAGACAGTGTTTCTCTCCAGAGGATGCTGTACTGTAGGATATGGCTGGTAGACAGTGTTTCTCTCAAGAGAGTGTTGTACTGTAGGATATGGCTGGTAGACAGTGTTTCTCTCCAGAGGGTGTTGTACTGTAGGATATGGCTGGTAGACAGTGTTTCTCTCCAGAGAGTGTTGTACTGTAGGATATGGTTGGTAGACAGCAGTGCTCCAGTGAATGGTGTGGCAGATACAGTGCCTTGCAAAAGTATTCGGCCCCCTTGAACTTTGCGACCTTTTGCCACATTTCAGGCTTCAAACATAAAGATATAAAACTGTATTTTTTTGTGAAGAATCAACAACAAGTGGGACACAATCATGAAGTGGAACAACATTTATTGGATATTTCAAACTTTTTTAACAAATCAAAAACTGAAAAATTGGGCGTGCAAAATTATTCAGCCCCCTTAAGTTAATACTTTCTAGCGCCACCTTTGCTGCGATTACAGCTGTAAGTCGCTTGGGGTATGTCTCTATCAGTTTTGCACATCGAGAGACTGACATTTTTTCCCATTCCTCCTTGCAAAACAGCTCGAGCTCAGTGAGGTTGGATGGAGAGCATTTGTGAACAGCAGTTTTCAGTTCTTTCCACAGATTCTCGATTGGATTCAGGTCTGAACTTTGACTTGGCCATTCTAACACCTGGATATGTTTATTTTTGAACCATTCCATTGTAGATTTTGCTTTATGTTTTGGATCATTGTCTTGTTGGAAGACAAATCTCTGTCCCAGTCTCAGGTCTTTTGCAGACTCCATCAGGTGTTCTTCCAGAATGGTCCTGTATTTGGCTCCATCCATCTTCCCATCAATTTTAACCATCTTCCCTGTCCCTGCTGAAGAAAAGCAGGCCCAAACCATGATGCTGCCACCACCATGTTTGACAGTGGGTATGGTGTGTTCAGGGTGATGAGCTGTGTTGCTTTTACGCCAAACATAACGTTTTGCATTGTTTCCAAAAAGTTCAATGTTGGTTTCATCTGACCAGATCACCTTCTTCCACATGTTTGGTGTGTCTCCCAGGTGGCTTGTGGCAAACTTTAAACGACACTTTTTATGGATATCTTTAAGAAATGGCTTTCTTCTTGCCACTCTTCCATAAAGGCCAGATTTGTGCAATATATGACTGATTGTTGTCCTATGGACAGAGTCTCCCACCTCAGCTGTAGATCTCTGCAGTTCATCCAGAGTGATCATGGGCCTCTTGGCTGCATCTCTGATCAGTCTTCTCCTTGTATGAGCTGAAAGTTTAGAGGGACGGCCAGGTCTTGGTAGATTTGCAGTGGTCTGATACTCCTTCCATTTCAATATTATCGCTTGCACAGTGCTCCTTGGGATGTTTAAAGCTTGGGAAATCTTTTTGTATCCAAATCCGTCTTTAAACTTCTTCACAACAGTATCTCGGACATGCCTGGTGTGTTCCTTGTTCTTCATGATGCTCTCTGCACTTTTAACGGACCTCTGAGACTATCACAGTGCAGGTGCATTTATACGGAGACTTGATTACACACAGGTGGATTGTATTTATCATCATTAGTCATTTAGGTCAACATTGGATCATTCAGAGATCCTCACTGAACTTCTGGAGAGAGTTTGCAGCACTGAAAGTAAAGGGGCTGAATAATTTTGCACGCCCAATTTTTCCGTTTTTGAATTGTTAAAAAAGTTTGAAATATCCAATAAATGTCGTTCCACTTCATGATTGTGTCCCACTTGTTGTTGATTCTTCACAAAAAAATACAGTTTTATATCTTGATGTTTGAAGCCTGAAATGTGGCAAAAGGTCGCAAAGTTCAAGGGGGCCGAATACTTTCGCAAGGCACTGTATTACATCCCAGGATCTGATGCCCTCCATCTGGCCTAGTGAGGCAGAGCGCCAGCCAGGCCAGCAGAGAGTCTATGCCCCCCTCCTCCCCTCCCTTTTCATCACCCTCTCTCCTGGCACAGTGAAGCTGAGATGTAGCCCACAGCCAGAGCAGAGGACTATCTCAGTAGTGATCATGTTGACAGCTGTGTTTAACAGAGCCGTCTGGGATAGGAGACAAGTGGTCACTACTATGCTCTCAACATACAGTAGCAATAAGGGGATATTTCAGTGTTGATAATGGATGGCTTCCAAAAGCCCTTTATACGTCTCAAATAATACAATGCTTTTGTTTGTAAGATTTTATTTATTTATGTGTATATATATATATATATATATATATATATATATATATATATATATATATATATCCTGAACAAAAATGTAAAGGCAACATTCTACAATTTCAAAGGATTTATGGAGTTATAGTTCATTCAAGGAATTCATGTCAGTCAATTGAAATAAATTCGTTAGGCCCTAATCTATGAATTTCACATGACAGGGAAGGGGTGCAGCCATGGGTGGGCCTGGGGAGGGCATAGGGCCTACCCACTTGGGAGCCAGGCCCAGCCAATCAGAATTCGTTTTTCCCTTAAAAAAGGGCTTTATTACAGACAGAAATACTCCTTAGCACCCCCCTCCCCACACACAAACACACACAATTCCCTAAAACTATGTTGGAGGTGGCTTATGGTAGAGAAAACAACATTACATTCTCTGGCAACATCTCTTGCAGTCAGCATGCCAATTGCACAGTCCCTCAATTTGAGACATCTGTGGCATTGTGTTGTGTGACAAAAAAACTCCACTTACACTATTGTACTGGTCAGTCCTTTAAATAGACCTACTATCTGTGATTCTTGTTTACCTGACTGTCTGTGTATTTAATAAGAGTAACTTCAAAGATGCATAATTCATATTTTTTTTACCTCCTTTTCTACTGACAGCTGCCATATGTTTAATTTCAGTCATAAACATTTCCATGGAGATGCATTACAAAGTAAAACTGATCCAGAGTTGACGCTCCATGTGAAAACATTCCATATCAGACAATTACGTGAAGTTTCTAATGAAAGATTTTCATACAAACATAATATTGCTGTCTGAAATTGTTATTCAAATGTGTATGCCAATATCAATTAATATGCACATTTATTTTTTTGTGGTGAATTTGCTATAGGTTTTATGAATAAAGATGACCCAATTTCCGAAACCTGTCGATCTACTTAAATTAATTGATTTAATTGTATAGTTTCTACTAGGGTGCTATGTGAAAGCATCTCACTGGACCTTAGGAACACTGGGAGGAAAGGTGTAAGATCACTTGAGGTGTAAGATCATTACCCCAAGGTTCAGTCCCTCTCCTCCCTCTATCCTCAGCATGGTGATGTTGGGGTCTGTGTCCTTCAGACTGCCATCTGCTGTGATGTGCTGTAATCTCTGATGGTACAGGGCCATCTGTTTACGCTTTACCAAGTCAGAGAAGGAAGTGCTGGTGCAGGCAGGGTGCTAAAACAGGAATCATAACGACCTGAGTTAGAATGAGGACACTACTTCTGAAAAAAAACTGTGGCTAATCATAATAATAATAATACTATGAGATTGTGGAATTAGAGGGAGATGCATCCCAGGGGCATTGCTAGATTGCTTAAATCACTCCAGCACATTAAGTGCAATGAAATAGTTGTATATCACACTGCTTTAAAGGACAGCTAGTCGCTTCTGTCTTAAACAGGCAATTAAAAGAGCTTTTGTGGTGGTGGAACTGAAAATTACAGCACAGCATTACAGCACATAGCCATGATGTAATTGGTGGAAATGCATGATTTATCTTTGCAGCAGCAGCTCAAGCACTTATCATCAAGGGAAGACTATCCAATATATTATTGAAAGAATGAAAGTATGGCTACAAAATATTATTTATACCATACACAGTTATTGTTCAGGAAAATAACATCCTAATGGGAGTAGAGAAATGTTTATATCAATTTGCAGCCTGTGATAAATGTCATCCCCTAAAGCTAAACTGAGGAGACTGATTTGCTCTTGTTAATTGGCCCAAACTCATTTGCATTATTCAGCTGAACATAAATACGTATTTTCTAATTCAAGAAGAACATGTTTCCATTTCACTGCATGGTTTGGTGTTACTCATCTGTACACTACATCTGTATAGTCGTAATGTGACAGATAAGAGATGCTTCCTTCTTCTTTGCCTGGTTGATGAGATAATACAGAAATTACTGATGGGAAATTTTATCTTCAATAAACAGGGGTCGAGGGTGAAAGGTTGATTGTGACTCATTAGTGACGGTAAGAGAAGTGTCTACACTGTGACAGGAACATAACTACTATCATCACCACCACTCTGAGAATAACATAGTGAACCTGAAGGGACTGGTGTTCATTATCTGTTCCTCTGAGTGGATGCTGTTTGATCTGGTGGGATCTGGTTCTATCTCATATATAATTGCCATTGGTGCAACATGACCTTGTGCTCATCCATTTAGGCCCATTCCCCTTTTAATATTTTAGGAATCCTTTAAAAACATATTATCCATGCTGGTGAATACCAGAGCTCATCCTCTAAGCAGGCTTGCCCAGAGGGGACAATTATCAAGCAGACACTTTACATTTTCTCTGCTTCTATGCTGGAGGTGTCTCCCTTTTGCAACTTAAACCAGATAGATTTTTGATTAACTTTACCTACGACTGCTCTTCTTTTTGTTCAACTGGAAATTTATATTACACACTTATCCTGCATAGGAGACCTGGAGTCCCTTTATAACATGTTATCCTGCATAGGAGACCTGGAGTCCTTTTATAACATGTTATCCTGCATAGGAGACCTGGAGTCCCTTTATAACATGTTATCCTGCATAGGAGACCTGGAGTCCCTTTATAACATGTTATCCTGCATAGGAGACCTGGAGTCCCTTTATAACATGTTATCCTATATGAAGCTGGAGTCCCTTTATAACATGTTATCCTGCATAGGAGACCTGGAGTCCCTTTATAACATGTTATCCTGCATAGGAGACCTGGAGTCCCTTTATAACATGTTATCCTGCATAGGAGACCTGGAGTCCTTTTATAACATGTTATCCTGCATAGGAGACCTGGAGTCCCTTTATAACATGTTATCCTGCATAGGAGACCTGGAGTCCCTTTATAACATGTTATCCTGCATAGGAGACCTGGAGTCCCTTTATAACATGTTATCCTGCATAGGAGACCTGGAGTCCCTTTATAACATGTTATCCTGCATAGGAGACCTGGAGTCCCTTTATAACATGTTATCCTATATGAAGCTGGAGTCCCTTTATAACATGTTATCCTGCATAGGAGACCTGGAGTCCCTTTATAACATGTTATCCTGCATAGGAGACCTGGAGTCGCTTTATAACATGTTATCCTACATAGGAGACCTGGAGTCCCTTTATAACATGTTATCCTGCATAGGAGACCTGGAGTCCCTTTATAACATGTTATCCTGCATAGGAGACCTGGAGTCCCTTTATAACATGTTATCCTATATGACGCTGGAGTCCCTTTATAACATGTTATGCCATATGACGCTGGATTCCCTTTATAACATGTCATCCTGCATAGGAGACCTGCAGTCACTTTATAACATGTTTTCCTATATGACGCTGGAGTATAACGAGTCCATCCTTTAAAAGCTCACCCAGAGGGGACGTGTCTGAAAGAAGGAAAATGGCAGAAACACATGTATTCTACCCGGTTGCTTTTAATGTTAAGAATCATACTGTAAGAAAACACTTTTAAAGCCTCATAAAATTATCCAACTTTCAAAACAAGTCCTTTTTGACTAGCCACAGCAGTCAACTAGCTATCTAGGTGGCTGTTTAGCTTTCTAGCACATTCACTAATTTCTTTGTAAACAATGAACAAGCTAGTTAGCTACCACATGTTCTTATCAAACTGTCAACAGAGTAAGTAGCTTGCAAGGAACATAATGTGCCGAATAACAGTATAAAAACCAAATAAATCAGATTTGACCATTCAGACACAAGTCACACGGCCAGAAATCTGATTTTTATCTGACTTCAAACCACCTACAAAGGTGGTTGGAAATGTGGCTTCAAATATCCGATTCCATATGTTTGTTGGCTGTTCAGACTAAAATAACAAGAACAGATTTGAGACGGATATGCAAAAAAAATGGATTTGAGTCACTTCAAAATGCGAATGTGAAGCAGGCTAAAGCTCCTTCCACAATATTTACCCATTAGCCTTTTCAAAATTCTATAAGCTCTGTCATAATCACTGGTAATTATTGCTAGACAACCATTTTTAGGTCTTGTCATTCATGTAGATAAAAGTCAAAACTGTAACTCTTCCACTCAGGAACATTTACTGTCTTCTTGGTAACAACTCCAGTGTAGATTTGGCCTTGTGTTTTAGGTTATTGTCCTGCTGAAAGGTGAATTAATCTCCCAGTGTTTGGTGAAAAGCAAACCAAAGCAGGTTTTCCTCTAGGATTTTGCCTGTGCTTAGCTCCATTCCGTAAATATTTTATCCTGAAAAACTCCCAGCCACCACTATGCTTGAAAATATGGAGAGTGATACACAGAAATGTGTTGTATTGGATTTGCACCATACATAACTTTGTATTCAGGACAACAAGTTATTTTTTTGCAGTATTACTTTAAAGCCTTGTTGCAAACAGGATGCATGTTTTGGAATATTTGTTTACTGTGCAGGCTTCCTTCTTTTCACTCTGTCAATTAGGTTATTATTGAGGAGTAACTACAATGTTGTTGATCCTATCACAGCCATTAAACTCTGTAACTGTTTTAGAGTCACTTTTGACGGTTTCCTTCCTCTCCGGCAACTGAGTTAGGAAGGATTCCTGTATCTTTGTAGTGACTGGGTGTATTGATACACATTCCAAAATGTAAGTAATAACTTCACCATGCTCAAAGAGATATTCAATGTCTGCTTTTCTTTATTTTTACTCTTCTACCAATAGGAGCCATTCTTTGTTAGCTATTTGAAAACCTCCCTGGTATTTGTGGTTGAATCTCTGTTTGAAATTCATTGCTCGACTGAGGGACCTTACAGATAATTGTGTGTGGGGTACAGAGATGAGGTAGTCATTCAAAAATCAGGTTAAACACTATTATTGCACACAGAGTGAGTCCATTCAACTTATTATGTGACTTGTTAAACACATTTTTACTCCTGAACTTATTTAGACTTGCTATAACAAAGGGTGGAATACAGTTGAAGTTGGAATTTTACATACACCTTAGCCAAATACATTTAAACTCACTTTTTCACAATTCCTGACATTTAATCCTAGTAGAAATTCCCTGTCTTAGGCCAGTTAGGATCACTACTTTATTTTAAGAATGTGAAATGTCAGAATAATAGTAGAGAGAATTATTTATTTCAGCTTTTATTTCTTTCATCACATTCCCAGTGGGTCAGAAGTTTACAAACACTCAATTAGTATTTGGTAGCATTGCCTTTAAATTGTTCAACTTGGGTCAAACGTTTTGGGTAACCTTCCACAAGCTTCCCACAATTAATTGGGTGAATTTTGGCCCATTCCTCCTGACAGAGCTGGTGTACCTAAGTCAGGTTTGTAGGCCTCCTTGCTCTCACACTCTTTTTCAGTTCTGCCCACAACTTTTCTATGGGATTGAGGTCAGAGCTTTGTGATGGCCACTACAAAACCTTGACTTTGTTGTCCTTAAGACACTTTGCCACAACTTTGGAAGTATGCTTGGGGTCATTGTCCATTTGGAAGACCCATTTGCGACCAAGATTTAACTTCCTGACTGTTCTTCGGCTTGCAAGCCTCCCCATTTATCCTCCGAACATAACGATGGTCATTATGCCCAAACAGGTCTGTTTTTCGTTTCATCAGACCAGAGGACATTTCTCCAAAAAGTACGATCTTTGTCCCCATGTGCAGTTGCAAAGTCTGGCATTTTTATGGTGGTTTTGGAGCAGTGGCTTCTTCCTTGCTGAGCGGCCTTACAGGTTATGTCTATATAGGACTTGTTTTACTGTGGATATAGATACTTTGTACCTGTTTCCTCCAACATCTTCACAAGGTCCTTTGCTGTTGTACTGAGATTGATTTGCACTTTTCACACAAATGTACGTTCATCTCTAGGAGACAGAACGCATCTCCTTCCTGAGCGGTATGATGGTTGAGTGGTCCCATGGTGTTTATACTTGCGTACTATTGTTTGTACAGATGAACGTGGTACCTTCAGGCGTTTAGAAATTGCTCCCAAGGATGAACCAGATTTGTGGAGGTTTTTCTGAGGTCCTGGCTGATTTATTTAGATTTTTCCATGATGTCAAGCAAAGAGGCACAGAGCTTGAAGGTAGTCCTTGAAATACATCCACAGGTACACCTACAATTAACTCAAATGATGTCAATTAGCCTATCAGAAGCTTCTAAAGCCATGACATAATTTTCTGGAATTTTCCAAGCTGTTTAAAGGCACTGGTTGAAAACGAGTTTTAATGACTCCAACCTAAGTGTATGTAAACTTCCAACTTCAACTGTACTTATTGACTCAAGACATTTCAACTTTTCAACATAATTTCATCTTGACATTATGGGATATTGTGTGTAGACCAGTGACTCAAAATCTAAATGTAATCAATTTTAAATGCAGGCTGAAAGCCTGTAACAAAACAAAATGTGGAAAAAGTCAAGGGGTTTGAATACTTTCTGAAGTTACTTTATGTAACAGTGGCCATGCAATTGACTTTTTGTTTTAAATGGATTTGAGGATAATGTAGTTGAGCTACAAACCAGTGTCCAATTCCCATCACTCTCATGCCTGCCCACACGAATGATGTTCTCTCCTCACGCTAGCATAGCAGGACATGGCAAACGTGCTGTCTGTGGAAGGATGTTCTGTCCTCACGCTAGCACCGCAGGACATGGCTAACATGCCATCTATGGAATGAGGTTCTGTCCTCATGCTAGCACAGAGTGACATGGCTAACATGCCATCTGTGGAAGAATGTTCTGTCCTCACGCTAACACAGAGTGACATGGCTAACATGCCGTCTGTGGAATGATGTTCTGTCCACACGCTAGCACAGCAGGACATGGCTAACTTGCCATCTGTGGAAGAATGTTCTGTCCTCACGCTAGCACAGCAGGACATGGCTAACATGCCGTCTGTGGAATGATGTTCTGCCCTCATGCTAGCACAGAGTGACATGGCTGTGGTATAAGTGAAACAGAGCCAAGATTAACAGGCTGGAAATGTGATTAAAATCACTTTATTGGTCCAACTAAAATTTGACTTCCGCTTTTAACCGAATCCCTCCGAAAGACATACATTATAGATGTTTTGGAGAGGTGCAGTTCACACTGGGCACCCAGGGAGCTGTTGTGGGAGGTTAAGTGCCTTGCTGAAGGGCACAACAGCAGGCAATGGCAACTAGGATTTAATGCCAGCAACCCTCTGGTTGCCAGCTCACATCCTGTTAGATTTTTCTGATCAGACCAGTGATTTGAACTGGGCAACCCCCCGGCTGCTGGCTCGGCTCGCCTCTAACTGCTGGACTACCAGCGTGAGTGTGACTGTGACAGAGGCCACCCTTCTTCTAATGGCACTTTAAACTGTTCCTGAACAGGATCACTCCTCAGGCAGAGCAGAGACAAGACAGTGTGATTAGCAAGTCCCTGAATCTGATTATGTCCTTCGCTCATTATCAACCTCTTTCCCAGCACCAAGTGTGATCATTACAACTGAAAGCAATAGAAATGCCAGTGAACCAAGAAACAATCACTTCAATGGCATTGGAGTATCTTTGGATATAATGAGACTGGAGGGGTCAGAGCTTTCCCCTTGGGCACGGGCCAGATATCAAAACAATTCAATTACTATTAGGAGTGTTTTGCAGTCACTCGAGGACTACACATTGCCATGCCGCCCAAGTAGATCGCATACTGCACGTACTACACACCCCAACTCCCTTCTTACCCTTCAAATTGAAAACAAATTCAGAATTTATTGGACCTTTATCGCTCAAAGGCGCCTCTTTGACGAGTGATGAAAGAAAACTCTGCTCTTGATAAATATTTAATTCCCACATCAAAGAGGGAAATTACACTATTTACTGTTCTCTTGATTTTGATAATTTGGAATCTTTAAGAACTATGAGCTAATTAGTTTTTTCATGTTGAACCTTTTATCTGGTTCCATCAGAACCATGTATCTAGAGAGTTGGGCCAATGTGGTTTCTGCATCATGATGCATTTACATGACACTACAACGTTCTATGGCAGCCATGTTAGCTCTCCATTAACATTCCATGGGGAATATTTAAACAATACCATGTAACTGAATGTCTAAAATTAAAACAAAATTCAAAATGTAAACATTTGGCCCAACAATCTAAATACAGTTGAAGTCGGAAGTTTACATACACCTTTGTCACGGTGAGTGAATGAGGACCCAAAAGCGAATTAACTTAACAGAGCTTCTTTAATAACCAAACATAGGTAGGTTCAGACAGACCGGCAGATTCCGACAGGACAGGACAAGGTTACAGCAAACAGGACGATAGTCTGGTTCAGGCTTGAAACACAACAAACAAGAATCCGACAAAGACAGGAGCAGAAACAGAGAGAGATATAGGGACCTAATCAGAGGGAAAAAGGGAACAGGTGGGAAACGGGGTGAATGGGTAGTTAGGAGGAGACAAGGAACAGCTGGGGGAAAGCGGGGGAGAAAAGGTAACCTAATACGACCAGCAGAGGGAGACAGGGTGAAAGGAAAGGACAGAAAGACACAACATGACAATACATGACAGTACCCCCCCACTCACCGAGCGCCTCCTGGCGCACTCGAGGAGGAAACCTGGCGGCAACGGAGGAAATCCTCGATCAGCGCACGGTCCAGCACGTCCCGAGAGGGAACCCAACTCCTCTCCTCAGGACCGTACCCCTCCCAATCTACGAGGTACTGGTGACCACGGCCCCGAGGACGCATGTCCAAAATCCTGCGGACCCTGTAGATGGGTGCGCCCTCGACAAGGATGGGGGGGGGGGGGGGGGGAGACGAGCGGGGGCGCGAAGAACGGGCTTGATACAGGAGACATGGAAGACCGGGTGGACGCGACGAAGGTATCGCGGAAGAAGAAGTCGAACTGCGACAGGATTAATGACCCGAGAAATACGGAACGGACCAATGAACCGCGGGGTCAACTTGCGAGAAGCCGTCTTAAGGGGAAGGTTCTGAGTGGAGAGCCAAACTCTCTGACCGCAACAATATCTAGGACTCTTAGTTCTACGCTTATTAGCAGCCCTCACAGTCTGCGTCCTATAACGGCAAAGTGCAGACCTGACCCTCTTCCAGGTGCGCTCGCAACGTTGGACAAAAGCCTGAGCGGAGGGGACGCTGGACTCGGCGAACTGAGATGAGAACAGCGGAGGCTGGTACCCGAGGCTACTCTGAAAAGGAGATAGCCCGGTCGCAGACGAAGGAAGCGAGTTGTGGGCGTATTCTGCCCAGGGGAGCTGTTCTGACCAAGACGCAGGGTTGCGAAAAGAAAGACTGCGTAAGATGCGACCAATAGTCTGATTGGCCCGTTCTGCTTGACCGTTAGACTGGGGGTGAAAGCCGGAAGAGAGACTGACGGAAGCCCCAATCAAACGGCAAAACTCCCTCCAAAATTGAGACGTGAATTGCGGACCTCTGTCCGAAACGACGTCTGACGGAAGGCCATGAATTCTGAAAACATTCTCGATGATGATTTGTGCCGTCTCTTTAGCAGAAGGAAGCTTAGCAAGGGGAATGAAATGAGCCGCCTTAGAGAACCTATCGACAACCGTAAGAATAACAGTCTTCCCCGCTGACGAAGGCAGTCCGGTGACAAAATCTAAGGCGATGTGAGACCACGGTCGAGAGGGAATGGGAAGCGGCCTGAGACGGCCGGCAGGAGGAGAGTTACCGGACTTAGTCTGCGCGCAGACCGAACAAGCAGCCACGAAACGACGCGTGTCATGCTCCCGGGTGGGCCACCAAAAACGCTGGCGAATGGAAGCAAGCGTACCCCGAACGCCAGGGTGGCCGGCTAACTTGGCAGAGTGAGCCCACTGAAGAACGGCCAGACGAGTAGGAACGGGAACGAAAATAAGGTTCCTAGGACAAGCGCGCGGCGACGGAGTGTGAGTGAGCGCTTGCTTTACCTGCCTCTCAATTCCCCAGACAGTCAACCCGACAACACGCCCCTCAGGGAGAATCCCCTCGGGGTCAGTGGAGGCTACTGAAGAACTGAAGAGACGAGATAAAGCATCAGGCTTGGTGTTCTTAGAGCCCGGACGATAAGAAATCACGAACTCGAAACGAGCGAAAAACAGCGCCCAACGCGCCTGACGCGCATTAAGTCGTTTGGCAGAACGGATGTACTCAAGGTTCCTATGGTCAGTCCAAACGACAAAAGGAACGGTCGCCCCCTCCAACCACTGTCGCCATTCGCCTAGGGCTAACCGGATGGCGAGCAGTTCGCGGTTTCCCACATCATAGTTACGTTCCGACGGCGACAGGCGATGAGAAAAATACGCGCATGGGTGGACCTTGTCGTCAGAGAGGGAGCGCTGAGAAAGAATGGCTCCCACGCCCACCTCTGACGCGTCAACCTCGACAACGAACTGTCTAGAGACGTCAGGTGTAACAAGGATAGGAGCGGATGTAAAACGATTCTTGAGGAGATCAAAAGCTCCCTGGGCGGAAACGGACCACTTAAAGCACGTCTTGACAGAAGTAAGGGCTGTGAGAGGAGCTGCCACCTGACCGAAATTACGGATGAAACGACGATAGAAGTTCGCGAAGCCGAGAAAGCGCTGCAGCTCGATGCGTGACTTAGGGGCGGGCCAATCAATGACAGCTTGGACCTTAGCGGGATCCATCTTAATGCCTTCAGCGGAAATAACAGAACCGAGAAATGTGACGGAGGAGGCATGAAAAGTGCACTTCTCAGCCTTCACAAAAAGACAATTCTCTAAAAGGCGCTGGAGGACACGTCGAACGTGCTGAACATGAATCTGGAGTGACGGTGAAAAAAATCTGGATATCGTCAAGGTAAACGAAAACAAAGATGTTCAGCATGTCTCTCAGGACATCATTGACTAATGCCTGAAAGACAGCTGGAGCGTTAGCGAGGCCGAAAGGAAGAACCCGGTATTCAAAGTGCCCTAACGGAGTGTTAAACGCCGTCTTCCACTCGTCCCCCTCCCTGATGCGCACGAGATGGTAAGCGTTACGAAGGTCCAACTTAGTGAAAAACCTGGCTCCCTGCAGGATCTCGAAGGCTGAAGACATAAGAGGAAGCGGATAACGATTCTTCACTGTTATGTCATTCAGCCCTCGATAATCTATGCAGGGGCGCAGAGACCCGTCCTTCTTCTTGACAAAAAAAAACCCCGCTCCGGCGGGAGAGGAGGAGGGGACTATGGTACCGGCGTCAAGAGCTACAGACAAATAATCCTCGAGAGCCTTACGTTCGGGAGCCGACAGAGAGTATAGTCTACCCCGGGGGGGAGTGGTTCCCGGAAGGAGATCAATACTACAATCATACGACCGGTGTGGAGGAAGAGAGGTGGCCCTGGACCGACTGAACACCGTGCGCAGATCGTGATATTCCTCCGGCACCCCTGTCAAATCACCAGGCTCCTCCTGTGAAGAAGAGACAGAGGAAACAGGAGGGATAGCAGACATTAAACATTTCACATGACAAGAGACGTTCCAGGAGAGGATAGAATTACTAGACCAATTAATGGAAGGATTATGACAAACTAGCCAGGGATGGCCCAAAACAACAGGTGTAAAAGGTGAACGAAAAATTAAAAAAGAAATGGTTTCGCTATGATTACCAGAAACAGTGAGGGTTAAAGGTAGCGTCTCACGCTGAATCCTGGGGAGAGGACTACCATCCAGGGCGAACAAGGCCGTGGACTCCCTTAACTGTCTGAGAGGAATGTCATGTTCCCGAGCCCAGGTCTCGTCCATAAAACAGCCCTCCGCCCCAGAGTCTATTAAGGCACTGCAGGAAGCTGACAAACCGGTCCAGCGTAGATGGACCGACAAGGTAGTGCAGGATCTTGAAGGAGAGACAGGAGTAGTAGCGCTCACCAGTAGCCCTCCGCTTACTGATGAGCTCTGGCTTTTACTGGACATGAAGTGACAAAATGACCAGCAGAACCGCAATAGAGACAGAGGCGGTTGGTGATTCTCCGTTCCCTCTCCTTAGTCGAGATGCGGATACCTCCCAGCTGCATAGGCTCAGCTCCCGAGCCGGCAGAGGAAGATGGTAGTGATGCGGAGAGGGGGGCAACGGAGAGCGCGAGCTCCTTTCCACGAGCTCGGTGACGAAGATCAACCCGTCGCTCAATGCGAATAGCGAGTTCAATCAAGGAATCCACGCTGGAAGGAACCTCCCGGGAGAGAATCTCATCCTTTACCTCTGCGCGGAGACCCTCCAGAAGACGAGCGAGCAAGGCCGGCTCGTTCCAGCCACTGGAGGCAGCAAGAGTGCGAAACTCAATAGAGTAGTCAGTTATGGATCGATTGCCTTGACATAGGGAAGACAGGGCCCTGGAAGCCTCCTCCCCAAAAACAGATCGATCAAAAACCCGTATCATCTCCTCCTTAAAGTCCTGATACTGGTTAGTACACTCAGCCCTTGCCTCCCAGATTGCCGTGCCCCACTCACGAGCCCGTCCAGTAAGGAGAGATATGACGTAGGCGACACGAGCAGTGCTCCTGGCGTAAGTGTTGGGCTGGAGAGAAAACACAATATCACACTGGGTGAGGAACGAGCGGCATTCAGTGGGCTCCCCAGAGTAACACGGCGGGTTATTGATTCTGGGCTCCGGAGATTCGAAAGCCCTGGAAGTGGCCGGTGGATCGAGGCGGAGATGGTGAACCTGTTCTGTGAGGTTGGAGACTTGGGTGGCCAGGGTCTCAACGGCATGTCGAGCAGCAGACAATTCCTGCTCGTGTCTGCCTAGCATCGCTCCCTGGATCTCGACGGCTGAGTGGAGAGGATCCGAAGTCGCTGGGTCCATTCTTGGTCGGATTCTTCTGTCACGGTGAGTGAATGAGGACCCAAAAGCGAATTAACTTAACAGAGCTTCTTTAATAACCAAACATAGGTAGGTTCAGACAGACCGGCAGATTCCGACAGGACAGGACAAGGTTACAGCAAACAGGACGATAGTCTGGTTCAGGCATGAAACACAACAAACAAGAATCCGACAAAGACAGGAGCAGAAACAGAGAGAGATATAGGGACCTAATCAGAGGGAAAAAGGGAACAGGTGGGAAACGGGGTGAATGGGTAGTTAGGAGGAGACAAGGAACAGCTGGGGGAAAGCGGGGGAGAAAAGGTAACCTAATACGACCAGCAGAGGGAGACAGGGTGAAAGGAAAGGACAGAAAGACACAACATGACAATACATGACAACCTTAGCCAAATACATTTAAACTCAGTTTTTCACAATTCCTGACATTTAATCCTAGTAAAAATTCACTGTCTTAGGCCAGTTAGGATCACCACTATATTTTAAGAATGTGAAATGTCAGAATGATAGTAGAAAGTAATTTATTTCAGCTTTTATTTCTTTCATCACATTCCCAGTGGGTCAGAAGTTTACAAACACTCAATTAGTATTTGGTAGCATTGCCTTTAAATTGTTCAACTTGGGTCAAATGTTTTGGGTAGCCATCTACAAGCTTCCCACAGTAAGTTGGGTGAATTTCTGCCCATTCCTCCTGACAGAGCTGGTGTACCTAAGTCAGGTTTGTTGGCCTTCTTGCTCTCACACACTTTTTCAGTTCTGCCCACAAATTTTCTATGGGATTGAGGTCAGAGCTTTGTGATGGCCATTCCAATACCTTGACTTTGTTGTCCTTAAGCCATTTTGCCACAACTTTGGAAGTATGCTTGGGGTCATTGTCCATTTGGAAGACCCATTTGCGACCAAGCTTTAACTTCCTGACTGATGTCTTGAGAGGCTGCGTGGTCCCATGGTGTTTATACTTGCGTACTATTGTTTGTACAGATGAACGTGGTACCTTCAGGCGTTTGGAAATTGCTCCCTAATGATGAACCAGACTTGTGGAGGTCTACAAAAAAAATTCTGAGGTCTTGGATGATTTCTATTGATTCTTCCATGATGTCAAGCAAAGAGTCACTGAGTTTGAAGGTAGGCCTTGAAATACATCCACAAGTACACATCCAATTGACTCAAATGATGTAAATTAGCCTATCAGAAGCTTCTAAAGCCATGACATAATTTTCTGGAATTTTCCAAGCTGTTTAATGGCACAGTCAACTTAGTGTATTTAAACTTCTGACCCCACTGGAATTGTGATACAGTGAATAATCTGTCTGTAAACAATTGTTGGAAAAAGGACTTGTGTCATGCACAAAGTAGATGTCCTAACCGACGTGCCAAAACTGTAGTTTGTTAACAAGAAATTTGTGGAGTGGGAGAAAAACAAGTTTTAATGACTCCACTCTAAGTGTATGTAAACTTCTGACTTCAACTGTATATGTTACCTGGCTGACTTGAGTAATGTCTCTCCCTGCAGGAGATGACCCACTCCTGGCCTCCTCCCCTGACTGCCATCCACACTCCAGGCAAGGCTGAGCAAACCCGGTTCCCTATTCCCTCCAAGGTGAGTCCTAAAGCATATAGCCTGCAACACTGGACTTCAAAAGTATATGGCTCTGTTTCTCATCAAAGCAAGGTGATGGTGATAAAGCAGGATTAAACACATCTGCATTAACAATCACTCTACCTGGACTAAACACATACACATTAATCATCACTCTACCTGGACTAAACACATAGGCATTAACAATCACTCTACCTGGACTAAACACATACGCATTAATCATCACTCTACCTGGACTAAACACATAGGCATTAATCATCACTCTACCTGGACTAAACACATAAGCATTAATCATCACTCTACCTGGACTAAACACATAGGCATTAATCATCACTCTACCTGGACTAAACACATAGGCATTAATCATCACTCTACCTGGACTAAACACATAGGCATTAATCATCACTCTACCTGGACTAAACACATAAGCATTAATCACCACTCTACCTGGACTAAACACATAAGCATTAATCATCACTCTACCTGGACTAAACACATAAGCATTAATCATCACTCTACCTGGACTAAACACATAGGCATTAATCATCACTCTACCTGGACTAAACACATAAGCATTAATCATCACTCTACCTGGACTAAACACATAGGCATTAAATCATCACTCTACCTGGACTAAACACATAGGCATTAATCATCACTCTACCTGGACTAAACACATAAGCATTAATCATCACTCTACCTGGACTAAACACATAAGCATTAATCATCACTCTACCTGGACTAAACACATAGGCATTAATCATCACTCTACCTGGACTAAACACATAAGCATTAATCATCACTCTACCTGGACTAAACACATAGGCATTAATCATCACTCTACCTGGACTAAACACATAAGCATTAATCATCACTCTACCTGGACTAAACACATAAGCATTAATCATCACTCTACCTGGACTAAACACATAAGCATTAATCATCACTCTACCTGGACTAAACACATAGGCATTAATCATCACTCTACCTGGACTAAACACATAAGCATTAATCATCACTCTACCTGGACTAAACACATAGGCATTAATCATCACTCTACCTGGACTAAACACATAGGCATTAATCATCACTCTACCTGGACTAAACACATAAGCATTAATCATCACTCTACCTGGACTAAACACATAAGCATTAATCATCACTCTACCTGGACTAAACACATAGGCATTAATCATCACTCTACCTGGACTAAACACATAAGCATTAATCATCACTCTACCTGGACTAAACACATAGGCATTAATCATCACTCTACCTGGACTAAACACATAAGCATTAATCATCACTCTACCTGGACTAAACACATAGGCATTAATCATCACTCTACCTGGACTAAACACATAAGCATTAATCATCACTCTACCTGGACTAAACACATAAGCAGGATTTAACAATCACTCTAACTGTATTAAACACACAAGCATTGACAATCACTCTAACTGTATTAAACACATCTGCACTAACAATCACTCTAACTGTATTAAACACATAGGCACTAACAATCACTCTAACTGTATTAAACACATAGGCATTGACAATCACTCTAACTGGATTAAACACATAGGCATTAACAATCACTCTACCTGGACTAAACACATAAGCAGGATTTAACAATCACTCTAACCTGATGACACGCTCGTCCGGGATCTGTCATAACTGACACCCATGCCGCTCATGTAGATTGTTGTAGTGGTATAGTTCAGTGTTGAGCGTCATAGCTGAAGTAGCATTAGTGTTTGCTATTTTTGTTGGCTCTTGTGAAGTAGTTTAAGATGGCTACTTTTGAGTTGAAGTCCTTTCTGGATAACCCTTCGTGGGAGGTTTTTGACAAATGTCGTAGAGTTGATTTAATGACCTTGGCTGACCATTATTCAGTATCGATTCCGCAGAGTTTAGTTAAGGCGGAGGTTAAACAGCTAGTGTTAAATGTATTGTTGGAAGAGCAGGTGCTTGTGTTACCGCTGCCTGAGCCTACTACCCCTGTAGGGGATGTTGCTGCTCCTGTAAGCCCATTAATGTCTGATAATGAGGGTGAGGCTAAAACACCAGCCACATTGTCCCGTTTTGATCCACTCTCCCCACTGTCAAACGGTGATGCCAGGAGGGATGTCCGTTTAGCACAGTTACAACTGGAGGCAGAAGAGAGAGCCCAAATTAGGCGAGAGACTCTCCAGTTGGAGATGTGTAAAATTGAGGCAGAAAGAGAACAAAGGCAGTTGGAGTTCAAAATGCGCCAGATGGAACTGGAGGCAGCGACAGCAAGGCTAGCCTTCGTTCCTACTGTGCCTGTTTGTGAGCCGTCCTCACCTGCTGTGTCCTCAAACACGTTTGACATTAGTAGGCAGATTGCCTTAGTACCTTTGTTCAGAGAGTCGGAGGTTGACTCCTATTTTTGTGTATTTGAGCGTATAGCCGTAGCATTGAAATGGCCTGAAGAGGTATGGTGTCTATTACTTCAGTGTAAATTAACTGGTAAAGCCCAAGAGGTTTAGTCAGCGCTACCTCTGGAGGACAGTTTGAATTATGAAGTGGTCAAAGCTACTGTTCTTCGTGCCTATGAGCTTGTGCCTGAGGCATACCGACAGAGATTTAGGTCTCATAGAAAGTCTTCTAGTAAGACTTATGTGGAATTTGCTAGAGATAAGGGAAATCTGTTTGATAAATGGCATGCTGCTGGTAAGGTAACTGATTTCAACTCTCTCCGGGAGTTCATCTTGTTGGAAGAGTTTAAAAATTGCTTACCCGAACGCGTTGTAGTTTACCTAAACGAACAGAAAGTATCCTCCCTGGCAGAAGCGTCTGTGTTGGCAGACGTGTTTGTGTTGACGCACAAGAGTGTGTTTTCGGCTCATACTGAGAGTAGAGCCACTGAGTTTCCTACCTTAAGCCCTAGTCGGCCAGCAGTAGTATATCAAGCACGCCAGAAGAATGAGCGTCCCTGTTTCTATTGTCATAAAGTGGGACATATGATTAATGATTGCTTCCTGCTAAAACGCAAACAAGGGATGCCTCTTCGTGTCAAGCCACCAACAGGTGTTGGTCTAATTCGTACGGTTGTGAGGTCTGCAACAAAACTGGTGCCTTAGGGTAACTGCAGTTTGAAAGTCTCAGTCCCCGACCGCAGTTATGAACCATTCATTTTCGAGGGGTTTGTGTCCCTAACGAATGACGAAGCGTCTCAGCGTCCGGTTAAAATCCTTATAGATACTGGTGCGGCGCATTCGTTTATATTGTCTGATGTGTTGCCCTTATCTGACGATACATACTGTGGTTCTAGTGTGTTAGTGCAAGGTATTGAAATGGGTTTTGTCCCAGTGCCATTGCACTTTGTGAAAGTACACTCTGAGTTAATCAGTGGAATATTCAGAGTGGGGGTACCTTTATAAGGTGTGACCTTTATAATGGGTAACGATATTGCCGGAGGAAAGGTAGTACCCGTATTGGAAGTATTGGATAAATGTGACCACTCTCTCTCGAATGAGCTGGCACAGAGTTATCCACATGTGTTCCCCGCTTGTGCTGTCACTCGTGCTCAGGCACTACAAGAGGGTGACTTGATAGATTTGTCGAACACTGTTCTGTTCAAAGAGGATGATCAAGAGGATGGATTGTGTGATACCTCTGAGAAGCTGATCACCTCTGACAAACAGGCCAGGAAAGAATCAAAGAACGTTGAACTTATTGCTGATGCAATACAGTTACCAGTCACTCGTGAGCAGCTGATTGCTAACCAAAAGGTTGACAACAAGCTTGCTAAATGTTTTTCTAGTGTTGTCTCCTTGGAAGATGTAAAGAAGAAGAACGTGGCTTACTTCATTGAAGGTAATCTCCTCATGCGTAAATGGAAATCCCATGTTGACGTGGGTGGAGATTGGAATGCTGTTTACCAAATAGTGATTCCTACAGCCTTTTGACAAAATGTATTATCCCTTGCTCATGATCACCAGTGGTCTGGTCATTTAGGAATCACAAAGACTTATGATCGGATCCTTCAACATTTCTTTTGGCCGGGTTTAAAACAAGATGTGGCTCAGTTCTGTCGGACATGCCACACCTGTCAAATAACAGGAAAACCAAATCAGGTTATTCCTCCTGCTCCTCTTTGTCCCATACCTGTCATAGGTGAACCATTCGAGCATGTGGTGGTTGATTGTGTCGGACCGTTACCGAAGACAAAATCGGGTAACCAGTTTTTGTTAACGATAATGTGTATGGCTACAAGATACCCAGAGGCTATTCCTCTGAGAAGGATTACAGCCCCAGTAGTGAGTAAAGCCTTAATAAAATTCTTCACGACATTCGGGTTACCTAAGGTGGTACAAAGCGATCAAGGTACCAATTTCCTATCCAAGCTCTTCAAGCAGGTGTTAAAGTCCTTATCAATTACGCACCGTGTGTCAAGCGCCTATCACCCAGAGTCTCAGGGTGCGCTTGAACGATGGCATCAGACACTAAAGTCTATGCTACGTAAATATTGTTTGGAATCTGAGAAAGATTGGGATGAGGGAGTTCCTCTAGTTTTGTTTGCTGCTCGTGAAACTGTGCAGGAGTCCCTAGGTTTCAACCCGGCTGAACTAGTGTTTGGTCATACAGTGAGAGGACCAATGAAAGTCCTTAAAGAACAGTTCTTGTCCCAAGAGTTGTGTACAGGAGACGAGAATGTGTTGGACTACGTTAGTCGCTTTCGTGAGCGCCTACACCAAGCTTGTGCTCTCGCAAAGGAAGCTCTGTCTTCCTCACAGAGGAGTATGAAAAGACACTATGATAAAGAGGCTGTTTCTCGTCCACTACAGCCAGGTGACCAAGTACTGGTGTTATTACCTGTTCCAGGATCTTCACTGTCAGCTCGTTTCTCTGGTCCTTATTTGATTGAAAAGAAAATAAGTGAAACTGACTATGTGCTTCAAACTCCTGATAGACAACGCCAATCTCGTGTGTGTCACATTAACATGTTGAAAGCTTATCACACCCGACCCATCAAACAGTTAGATAGTTCAAAAACAGAGGAAGGTACTGCTGTGTCCTCTGCTACTACTGCTATCATAGTGGACTGTCATATTGATGATGATGATGGATTGGAGTTGCGCAATACTCAACAGCAGTGTGTTAGATTGCCCAAATCAGAAATGCTGCTGTCTATCCAGTCAGGTCTGGTTCATTTAACGGATGGACAGGCTAATGATATTGTGAGGCTACTACAGTTTTCCATGTCTCTTTAATGACGTTCCTACTAGCACAAATGTGTTGGAACATGACATTAATGTTGGAAATGCTACACCTATCAAGCAACACCGATATCGTATCAACGCTTCCAAGAGGAAGATAATGAGGGATGAGGTGAAATATTTGTTGGAGAATGACCTGGCTACGCCAAGTTCAAGCGCTTGGAGTTCTCCTTGCATTTTGGTTCCTAAACCTGATGGTACATCCAGGTTATGTACGGATTATCGAAAGGTAAATTCTGTCACAATGCCAGATTCGTTCCCGTTACCCAGACTGGACGACTGTATCGACACTATTGGTGCTGCTAAGTATGTAACTAAGTTGGACCTCTTAAAAGGTTACTGGCAGGTTCCGTTAACTTCACGTGCTTCTGAGATTTCTGCCTTTGTGACCCCAGACAACTTCCTACAGTACTCAGTCATGGCTTTTGGGATGCGAAATGCACCAGCCACTTTCCAACGACTGGTTAACTCCGTATTAGCTGGCGTTCCTAATTGTAGTGCATACCTTGATGACCTAGTGATTTATTCGTCTGAGTGGTCAGATCATGTTGACTTGCTAAGGGTAGTATGTGAACGGTTGGCAGCTGCTTCTCTAACCCTGAACTTGGAAAAGTGCGAGTTTGGGAAGGCTACTGTTACCTATCTCGGTAAAGAGGTTGGCCATGGACTGGTGCGCCCTGTTGATGCCAAGGTCTTGGTTATAACTGCATTCCTTGCACCTACCACCAGACGAGAGCTACGCTGCTTTTTAGGGATGGTTGGCTACTATCATAGCTTCTGTAAAAATTTCTCTGCAGTAGTTGCTCCATTGACCGATTTTGCTTAGTCCGGCTAGATCATTTGTGTCATCCCCTGATTGTAAGAGAGCTTTTGAATCAGCGAAAGCACTCTTATGTAGTACACCTGTACTTGCTGCTCCAGATTTTGAACAACCGTTCAAACTTGAGGTAGATGCTAGTGCCAGAGGTGCTGGTGCTGTTCTACTGCAGCAGGACAAGAGTGGAGTGGATCATCCCGTTTGTTATTTTTCACGTAAATTTAATAAATGTCAAACAAACTATGCGACAATAGAACAAGAAGCTCTTGCTTTGTTGTTGGCTCTGCAATACTTTGAAGTATACATTGGTTCCAGTGCCCTACCATTGATTGTGTATACTGACCATAACCCCTTAGTTTTTCTCCACCGGATGTACAACCAGAACCAGCGCCTTATGCGTTGGGCGCTGATCGTACAAAATTATAATTTGGAGATCCGCCACAAAAAGGGTTCAGATAATGTGTTGGCAGATGCGTTGTCTCGTGTGTAATAATTGTTGAATGTTTTGCAAGGTGGTTGCTTTGTTGTTGTGAGTATTCATTAATACTGTGATCGCAATCCCCCCTAGGGTTGCTCTTTTAAGGGTGGGAGTGTTACGGATACAGGTATCCTGTGTGTGTGTGTATGTATCCTGTGTTGTTTTCTCTCCTTCTCCCCTCACAGGTGAAAATCATCACTCCCCAATCAGTCAACAATCAATCATCAATCAGAAGACACACCTCCTCCTGTTTCCTACCCTATCACAGTTCCTTTCCCTTGGTTTAAAAACCCCATCAGTTGTTTGCTCTAGAGCGCAATCTCTCTGTAAATGCCATGTATGTAGAGCTCTCTGTTGCACTCTCTCTTTGTGTCTTAACCTTTCTTTTTGTTTGAGCACCTCCATAGCACTTTGTCATCACCTATGAGTATTGTTTTTGGTTATGGTGTTTGTATTTGATTGCTGGTGGGAAAAGGGGAAACCAAGACAAATCGCCCATGGGCATGCACTACCCGTAGGTGAACTTTGTTAAATACACTAGTTAGAACTGGGCGGACCACCCATTGTATTTTTGGTTAGTTAGCTGTTGTTAAAATAGGCTAGTCTAGCTTAGGGGTGTTTTGAATACTTATTGTTTCTTTCCTTGGGTCCAGCTCAGCCCCTTTTCCTGCTCCCCCCCCCCCATTACCATGTGTTTATTAATAAACCCTGAGTTTGACGGTAGATTTCAGTTGTCGTAGTTATTTCGTTCTCACTTTTACTTTGTCACAATTATAATTTGCATGAGTTATGTTACGGGTCTCATTACCATCCCCCCTAGACTGTCGGGCCAAAAGGGATTCGTAACACCTGATTAAACACATAAGCATTAACAATCACTCTAACTGTATTAAACACATAGGCACTAACAATCACTCTAACTGGATTAAACACATAGGCACTAACAATCACTCTAACTGTATTAAACACATAGGCATTAACAATCACTCTAACTGGATTAAACACATAGGCTGTCATTAACAATCACTCTAACTGGATTAAACACATAGGCTGTCATTAACAATCACTCTAACTGGATTAAACACATAGGCTGTCATTAACAATCACTCTAACTGGATTAAACACATCTGCATTAACAATCACTCTAACTGTATTAAACACATAGGCTGTCATTAACAATCACTCTAACTGTATTAAACACAGGCTGTCATTAACAATCACTCTAACTGGATTAAACACATAGGCTGTCATTAACAATCACTCTAACTGGATTAAACACATAGGCTGTCATTAACAATCACTCTAACTGTATTAAACACATAGGCTGTCATTAACAATCACTCTAACTGTGTTAATGACAGCCTATGTGTTTAATACAGTTAGAGTGATTGTTAATGACAGCCTATGTGTTTAATAATCACGGGCCAAAAGGGATTCGTACCACCTGATTAAACACACAAGCATTAACAATCACTCTAACTGTATTAAACACATAGGCACTAACAATCACTCTAACTGTATTAAACACATCTGCATTAACAATCACTAACTGTATTAAACACATAGGCATTAATCATCACTCTAACTGTATTAAACACATAGGCACTAACAATCACTCTAACTGTATTAAACACATAGGCTGTCATTAACAATCATTCTAACTGGATTAAAGCCATTCTGGGTTGTTACAAACTCCCACAAATGCCCTGCATTGCACAGTGTGAGGGGAAATGGATAAAATTAATATAAATGAACTTGAGAGTCAAATAATCTCCTGCATATTCCTCCAATACTCCACACTCTAATATGTAACTTAATTCTTGATGTTTTCATACCAAGTGCTGTTGCACTTGTTGCTGTTGTTCCTAGCTAAATTGTTCATGTTATTGTGCAAAGAGTGATTGCTTTGACATTTTTGGTCGGCGGCCAGAGACGTTTTGGCTCTCTGAGAATTTCTGTGATTGGAATCAAATGTTGAAATGTGATCCCTGGATTGGTTCACTGGAAAATAGCTTTTCTCCAGTGATTTAACTGGAACTCTGTGGTCTGGAAAGGATTCACTATGGCGACTTGATGTACGGTATTTTGCTCACACAATAACACCAACAACGTGTTACGTTTACTCAAGCCAAAGAGACAACCAACTGGATGATGCTACCAGAAACAACTGAATGATGCTACCAGAAACAACTGGATGATGCTACCAGAAACATCTCTCTCTCTCTCCTCTCTCTCTCTCGGCTCTCTCTCGGCTCTCTCTTTCTCTCTCTCTCTCTCTCTCTCTCTCTCTCTCTCTCTCTCTCTCTCTCTCTCTCGGGTCTCTCTCTCTCTCTCTCGTCTCTCTCTCGGCTCTCTCGTCTCTCTCGGCTCTCTCTCTCTCGGCTCTCGGCTCTCTCTCTCTCGTCTCTCTCTCGGCTCTCGGCTCTCTCTCTCTCTTGTCTCTCTCTCGGCTCTCTCTCTCGGCTCGCTCTCTCTCTCTCTCTCTCTCGGCGCTCTCTCTCTCGGCGCTCTCTCTTTCTCTCTCTCTCTCTCGGCGTTCTCTCTCTCTCGGCTCTCTCTCTCTCTCTCTCTCGGCTCTCTCTCTCTCTCTCTCTCGGCTCTCTCTCTCTCTCGGCTCTCTCTCTCTCTCTCGGCTCTCTCTCTCGGCTCTCTCTCACTCTCTCGGCTCTCTCTCTCTCTCGGCTCTCTCTCTCTCTCTCGGCTCTCTCTCTCTCTCTCGGCTCTCTCTCTCGGCTCTCGCTCTCTCTCTCGGCTCTCTCTCTCTCTCTCGGCTCTCTCTCTCGGCTCTCGCTCTCTCTCTCGGCTCTCTCTCTCTTGGCTCTCATGCCTCCAGCATGTGCATTTGACATATTGTTTTGGAGAATGGCTGCAGGCCTTTTCCTCTGTGGCCTATCACCAGTCAATTTCTCCCCAATCAACAAACCGCCCCCCAGCTCTTCAGACACTTACTGTCCCGTAATCTTTAGCTGTCACTTCCTGAGTAGGTGAAAATATGGGATAGAGGGAGAGAGAATGAGAGAGAGAATGTACAAAGGGGTACATTGCTAATTGGACACCACAGATCCAGTTCCAAAGTGCATCACAGGTTTAATTGTTATTATCCAATTATGACTGTGTGTTGTGACTGGTAAGGTGAATAGGGGTGCCATTAAAACTTGTCAGTGGTTAAGCAGTACTGAAGGTTCTGTCAAAGGTATGATGTTCTCACATGCCTCCCTAATAAATCTGAATCCTTATTAATTGACGAACTGTCACAACAGCTGTGAGGAGGATTTAATTGGGTGCAGGAAAGTCATGCTGTAATGGAAACCTCTGGGACCTGCTGGCAAAAAGTATTTGTTATTGGTAGGTGGTCTGTCAGTATAGGCTACTTCTCTCCTGCAAGTCATTAGTCATTCTGATTGATAAGTGTGGAGTAAATAAACAAACTTATGAACGATAAGGTATATGCAAAAGGCCACTGTGTCTGGGGATATCTGTGATTAGCTAATTCCATTTTTGAATAATCAGCGGCGATTTTAGCATGTAAATCTTGGTGGGGGAAAAAAAGATGTGGGATGCATGCCAGAAAAGCCACAACACTAAAAAATACATGAATTGTACTATAACGCTGACAAACGGTGCCCACAAATTGTTAGGGCCTACATCAGCAGAGTCCCAACAGTCCCAACAGTAGTCCCAACACCTGACCACTGCTATGTCGTGTCTTGACTGTCATTAATGTGTTTGACTGTTATTTTATAAAATAATTACATACCACGTTCATTTACTATGCGATTAAATTAATCATATAACAATTAATGAATTAGTAATCTGGGGCACCACGGGAAAAGTTATTTAACATGTTACTATCTCCTGACTAATCTTTAAAGATATAAATATCTCTTACATCAGTCACAGTCAATTCATTAATTCTTATTTACCTGATCAGTCTCATTCTGAATGTTGCAAAATTTTTGGATATCTGCCTGATTCCTAGCATGAATTATGAATCAGCGATATTCAAATTGGCTTAATTATTTATTTACTAACAAACTATATAATCATACAGAAATACATGAACACACACACACATGGCATAGTTATTGGTTTCTAACACAAGGTAATGGAAGGTCCCTAGACGACTAAACCAATATGACGACTTATTACACAAAATGGAGGATTCAAAAGAGAGGGAAAGGGAGAGACAAAAAGGAATTCCACTATCGTACATACAGCTGATAACTATGCTCATGGAAATGCAATACTTTGCACATGAATGGCCGTAGTGCTATCAGTAGCACAGTCAATGCTGTACAAAAAAGTTTGCAAACAAGCACACACCGCCACGAACGATGTCTTTACAATACAGCGTTGGTGAAAATAATGATTAGGGTGAGGCACATGGGCTACTTACAGCTTACTACACAACATACACTTAGTATTACTTTCTTAGCTACAGTATACATACATCTCCCTTGCATTTTACATCATTTATCAAGCAGCATGCAATACATTTTTGGACTCACCTTGTGAAGGTGGCGTTGCGGCCCTTTGTGGGCAAATTTTGTCATCAAACTTTGTTATCAAAGTCTTGCACTTTCTGGATTTATTGTGGGAACTCAAAGAAAAGAAAACATTCCATTGAATAGCAGGCTAACGTTAGAGGTTGCTTTGCAATGCTTGCAGTTAGCCAACGATTCCTTACAAACCACTCATTGTTGAATTTGCGATTTCCAACTTGTTGTGTAATCTTTATGGCAAATGAGCACCGATAGGTTTAATCTATAATTTCTCTTCTTTATTTCTCTTCATATCACAAGGATTAAAAATACTTTGCCAGTAGATTGTAGACTTGATTCATGATGATGACTGCTAACTAAGACTTTGAAAGTAAGATGTTGACATAATCATTCCAATCAAAGCTACTGTACATACAGTTGAAGTCGGAAGTTTACATACACTAAGGTTGGAGTCATTAGAATGTGTTTTTCAACCACTCCACAAATGTCTTGTTAACAAATTATAGTTTCAGCAAGTCGGTTAGGACATCTACTTTGTGCATGACACAATACATTTTTCCAACAATTGTTTAAAGACAGATTATTTCACTTATAATTCAGTGTATCACAATTCCAGTGGGTCAGAAGTTTAGATACACTAAGTTTACTGTGCCTTTAAACAGCCTGGAAAATTCAAGAAAATTATGTCACGGCTTTAGAAGCTTCTGATAAGCTTCTGACATGATGCTGCACGGGGGTGGCAGCATCATGTTGTTGGGGTGCTTTGCTGCAGGAGGGACTGGTGCTCTTCACAAAATAGATGGCATCATGAGAGAGGAAAATTATGTGGATATATTGAAGCAACATCTCAAGACATCAGTCAGGAAGTTAAATCTTGGTCGCAAATGGGTCTTTCAAATGGACAGTGACCCCAAGCATACTTCCAAAGTTGTGGTAAAATGGCTTAAGGACAACAAAGTCAAGGTATTAGAGTGGCCATCAGAAAGCCCTGACCTCAATCCTATAGAACATTTGTGGGAAGAACTGAAAAGGCGTGTGTGAGCAAGAAGGCCTACAAACCTGACACAGTTACAACAGCTCTATCAGGAGGAATGGGCCAAAATTCACCAACTTATTGTGAGAAGCTTGTGGAAGGCTATCCAAAACGTTCGACCCAAGTTAAAACATTTTAAGGCTTAAAATAAAGTGATGATCCTAATTGATCTAAAACAAGGATTTTTTACTAGGATTAAATGTCAGGAATTGTAAAAAACGGAGTTGAAACTTCAGACTTCAACTGTATAACGTGATTTGACATAATTTTATCTGTGGCCAATGACCTTGAGCCTTCTTGGAAGGGCACCTTTAATATAACTCTATGGCAGGACTCAAACGGCTGAAATTTTGGATGTCTACCCTTACTAAGGACTTAAACTTAGCGATGACGTACAGTAATATCCTCATGAGTGACAGAACACTGAGCCAATCACAGCACAATGCTGCTATTTTCTGCTTGCTTGCCCCACCACTACAGAAAGCACTGAGCTAGGCTGAAACACCTGCATTTTGGAGCTGCCTCACTCAAGAAAACAAAAAAGAGACCATGTTTGTATGCAGCTTTATTAACTCAATGATATATTTATTTTTACATTGTTTGCAAACTGATGTGACACATACACATAACATGCAAAACAGGAAAGCCCACTTGTATATATACATATTTGTCTGAATCTTTTTATTTTTACATTTTTGCTGAAAAATTGGGGTTCCTGAATGACGGGTCGCCACATATCATGATATAGATAATGAAGCTTGCGCTAACTGTGGTGCAATCCAATGCCATGCATTTTATTAGATCATTCACAACATAGATTATCCATAGTTTTTAATGATTCTTTGAGCAACATGCTGACATCACACCATAAAGAACGGTATCCTCTTTCTTTGACTGTTGCTACCATTGTCCTTGTCGTTTTGGAGGAGGTAGCTAGTCTACTCAATTCAATTCAAGGGTCTTTATTGGCATGGGAAACATATGTTAACAGAACTGAAAAACCATGTGCTAGCAAGAGGCCTACAAATCTGTCTCAGTTACACCAGCTCTGTCAGGAGGAATGGGCCAAAATTCACCCAACTTATTGTGGGAAGCTTGTGGAAGGCTATCCAAAACGTTTGACCCAAGTTAAACAATTTTAAGGCAATGCTACCAAATACTAATTGAGTGTATGTAAACTTCTGACCCACTGGGAATGTGATGAAATAAATAAAAGCTGAAATAAATCATTCTCTCAACTATTATTCTGACATTTCACATTCTTAAAATGTGGTGATCCTAACTGACCTAAGACAGGGACTTTTTACTAGGATTAAATGTCAGGAATTATGAAAAACTGAGTATTGAGTATGTATTTGGCTAAGGTGTATGTAAACTTCCAACTTCAACTGTATTTATAGTTTTTTGTGTGCTCTAGGGCAATGGTATCTAGATGGAATTTGTATTTGTGGTCCTGGTGACTAGACCTTTTTTGGAACACCATTATTTTGGTCTTACTGAGATATACTGTCAGGGCCCACGTCTGACAGAATCTGTACAGAAGATCTAGGTGCTGCTGTAAGCCCTCCTTGGTTGGTGCCAGAAGCACCAGATCATCAGCAAACAGTAGACATTTGACTTCAGATTCTAGTAAGGTGAGGCTGGGTGCTGCAGGCTGTTCTAGTGCCCTCGCCAACTCGTTGATATATGTAGAAGAGAGTGGGGCTTAAGATGCATCCCTGTCTCACCACACGGCCCTGTGGAAGGAAATGTGTGTGTTTTTAATTTTAACCTCAGACCTGTTATTTGTGTATTCATTTATGCAGACCCTCATGTCAAATTGAGTTGAAGGCTTTTTGAAATCAACAAAGCATGAGAACACTGCCTTTGTTTTGTTTTGTTTGTTTGTCAATAGGGTTGTGCAGGGTGAATATGTGCTCTGTCGTAGGATAATTTGGTAAAAAGCCAATTTGACATTTGCTCAGTACCTTGTTTCACTGAGGAAATGTACGAGTCTGCTGTTAATGAGAATGCAGATGATTTCCCCAAGGTTGCTGTTGACGCATATCCAACCGTAGTTATTGGGGTCAAATTTGTCTCCACTTTTGTGGATTGGGGTGATCAGTCCTTGGGGAAGATGCCAGAGCTGAGGATGATGCTAAAGAGTTTAGGTATAGCCAAATTACATTTGATGTCTGTATATTTTATCATTTCATTGAGGATACCATCAACACCACAGGCCTTTTTGGGTTGGAGGGTTTTTATTTTGTCCTGTAGTTCATTTAAGGTAATTGGATAATTCAGTGGGTTCTGGTAGTCTTTAATAGTTGATTCTAAGATTTGTATTTGATCATGTGTTACGGTGCGTGAATGAGGCGAATTAACTTAAACAGAGCTTCTTTAATTACCAAACATAGGTAGGCTCAGACGGACCGGCAGATTCCGACAGGACAAGACAAGGTTACAGCAAACATGACGACAGTCTGGTTCAGGCATGAAACACAACAAACAAGAATCCGACAAAGACAGGAGCAGAAACAGAGAGAGATATAGGGACCTAATCAGAGGGAAAAAGGGAACAGGTGGGAAAAGGGGTGACGAGGTGGTTAGGAGGAGACAAGGCACAGCTGGGGGAAAGAGGGGGAGAAAAGGTAACCTAACAACGACCAGCAGAGGGAGACAGGGTGAAGGGAAAGGACAGAGACAAGACACAACATGACAGTACATGACAGTACCCCCCCACTCACCGAGCGCCTCCTGGCGCACTCGAGGAGGAAACCTGGCGGCAACGGAGGAAATCCTCGATCAGCGCACGGTCCAGCACGTCCCGAGAGGGAACCCAACTCCTCTCCTCAGGACCGTACCCCTCCCAATCTACGAGGTACTGGTGACCACGGCCCCGAGGATGCATGTCCAAAATTCTACGGACCCTGTAGATGGGTGCGCCCTCGACAAGGATGGGGGGGGGGGGGGGGGAAGACGAGCGGGGGCGCGAAGGACGGGCTTGATGCAGGAGACATGGAAGACCGGGTGGACGCGACGAAGGTATCGCGGAAGAAGAAGTCGAACTGCGACAGGATTAATGACCCGAGAAATACGGAACGGACCAATGAACCGCGGGGTCAACTTGCGAGAAGCCGTCTTAAGGGGAAGGTTCTGAGTGGAGAGCCAAACTCTCTGACCGCGACAATATCTAGGACTCTTAGTTCTACGCTTATTAGCAGCCCTCACAGTCTGCGTCCTATAACGGCAAAGTGCAGACCTGACCCTCTTCCAGGTGCGCTCGCAACGTTGGACAAAAGCCTGAGCGGAGGGGACGCTGGACTCGGCGAACTGAGATGAGAACAGCGGAGGCTGGTACCCGAGGCTACTCTGAAAAGGAGATAGCCCGGTCGCAGACGAAGGAAGCGAGTTGTGGGCGTATTCTGCCCAGGGGAGCTGTTCTGACCAAGACGCAGGGTTGCGAAAAGAAAGACTGCGTAAGATGCGACCAATAGTCTGATTGGCCCGTTCTGCTTGACCGTTAGACTGGGGGTGAAAGCCGGAAGAGAGACTGACGGAAGCCCCAATCAAACGGCAAAACTCCCTCCAAAATTGAGACGTGAATTGCGGACCTCTGTCCGAAACGACGTCTGACGGAAGGCCATGAATTCTGAAAACATTCTCGATGATGATTTGTGCCGTCTCTTTAGCAGAAGGAAGCTTAGCAAGGGGAATGAAATGAGCCGCCTTAGAGAACCTATCGACAACCGTAAGAATAACAGTCTTCCCCGCTGACGAAGGCAGTCCGGTGACAAAATCTAAGGCGATGTGAGACCACGGTCGAGAGGGAATAGGAAGCGGCCTGAGACGGCCGGCAGGAGGAGAGTTACCGGACTTAGTCTGCGCGCAGACCGAACAAGCAGCCACGAAACGACGCGTGTCATGCTCCCGGGTGGGCCACCAAAAACGCTGGCGAATTCTCTAAAAGGCGCTGGAGGACACGTCGAACGTGCTGAACATGAATCTGGAGTGACGGTGAAAAAATCAGGATATCGTCAAGGTAAACGAAAACAAAGATGTTCAGCATGTCTCTCAGGACATCATTGACTAATGCCTGAAAGACAGCTGGAGCGTTAGCGAGGCCGAAAGGAAGAACCCGGTATTCAAAGTGCCCTAACGGAGTGTTAAACGCCGTCTTCCACTCGTCCCCCTCCCTGATGCGCACGAGATGGTAAGCGTTACGAAGGTCCAACTTAGTGAAAAACCTGGCTCCCTGCAGGATCTCGAAGGCTGAAGACATAAGAGGAAGCGGATAACGATTCTTCACTGTTATGTCATTCACCCCTCGATAATCTATGCAGGGGCGCAGAGACCCGTCCTTCTTCTTGACAAAAAAAAAACCCCGCTCCGGCGGGAGAGGAGGAGGGGACTATGGTACCGGCGTCAAGAGCTACAGACAAATAATCTTCGAGAGCCTTACGTTCGGGAGCCGACAGAGAGTATAGTCTACCCCGGGGGGGGGGTGGTTCCCGGAAGGAGATCAATACTACAATCATACGACCGGTGTGGAGGAAGAGAGGTGGCCCTGGACCGACTGAACACCGTGCGCAGATCGTGATATTCCTCCGGCACCCCTGTCAAATCACCAGGCTCCTCCTGTGAAGAAGAGACAGAGGAAACAGGAGGGATAGCAGACATTAAACATTTCACATGACAAGAGACGTTCCAGGAGAGGATAGAATTACTAGACCAATTAATGGAAGGATTATGACAAACTAGCCAGGGATGGCCCAAAACAACAGGTGTAAAAGGTGAACGAAAAATTAAAAAAGAAATGGTTTCACTATGATTACCAGAAACAGTGAGGGTTAAAGGTAGCGTCTCACGCTGAATCCTGGGGAGAGGACTACCATCCAGGGCGAACAAGGCCGTGGGCTCCTTTAACTGTCTGAGAGGAATGTCATGTTCCCGAGCCCAGGTCTCGTCCATAAAACAGCCCTCCGCCCCAGAGTCTATTAAGGCACTGCAGGAAGCTGACGAACCGGTCCAGCGTAGATGGACCGACAAGGTAGTGCAGGATCTTGAAGGAGAGACAGGAGTAGTAGCGCTCACCAGTAGCCCTCCGCTTACTGACGAGCTCTGGCCTTTTACTGGACATGAAGTGACAAAATGACCAGCGGAACCGCAATAGAGACAGAGGCGGTTGGTGATTCTCCGTTCCCTCTCCTTAGTCGAGATGCGGATACCTCCCAGCTGCATGGGCTCAGCACCCGAGCCGGCAGAGGAAGATGGTAGTGATGCGGAGAGGGGGGCAACGGAGAACGCGAGCTCCTTTCCACGAGCTCGGTGACGAAGTTCAACCCGTCGCTCAATGCGAATAGCGAGTTCAATCAAGGAATCCACGCTGGAAGGAACCTCCCGGGAGAGAATCTCATCCTTTACCTCTGCGCGGAGACCCTCCAGAAAACGAGCGAGCAAAGCCGGCTCGTTCCAGCCACTGGAGGCAGCAAGAGTGCGAAACTCAATAGAGTAGTCTGTTATGGATCGATTACCTTGACATAGGGAAGACAGGGCCCTGGAAGCCTCCTCCCCAAAAACAGATCGATCAAAAACCCGTATCATCTCCTCCTTAAAGTCCTGATACTGGTTAGTACACTCAGCCCTTGCCTCCCAGATTGCCGTGCCCCACTCACGAGCCCGTCCAATAAGGAGAGATATGACGTAGGCGACACGAGCAGTGCTCCTGGAGTAAGTGTTGGGCTGGAGAGAAAACACAATATCACACTGGGTGAGGAACGAGCGGCATTCAGTGGGCTCCCCAGAGTAACACGGCGGGTTATTGATTCTGGGCTCCGGAGATTCGAAAGCCCTGGAAGTGGCCGGTGGATCGAGGCGGAGATGGTGAACCTGTTCTGTGAGGTTGGAGACTTGGGTGGCCAGGGTCTCAACGGCATGTCGAGCAGCAGACACTTCCTGCTCGTGTCTGCCTAGCATCGCTCCCTGGATCCCGACGGCTGAGTGGAGAGGATCCGAAGTCGCTGGGTCCATTCTTGGTCGGATTCTTCTGTTACGGTGCGTGAATGAGGACCCAAAAGCGAATTAACTTAAACAGAGCTTCTTTAATTACCAAACATAGGTAGGCTCAGACGGACCGGCAGATTCCGACAGGACAAGACAAGGTTACAGCAAACATGACGACAGTCTGGTTCAGGCATGAAACACAACAAACAAGAATCCGACAAAGACAGGAGCAGAAACAGAGAGAGATATAGGGACCTAATCAGAGGGAAAAAGGGAACAGGTGGGAAAAGGGGTGACGAGGTGGTTAGGAGGAGACAAGGCACAGCTGGGGGAAAGAGGGGGAGAAAAGGTAACCTAACAACGACCAGCAGAGGGAGACAGGGTGAAGGGAAAGGACAGAGACAAGACACAACATGACAGTACATGACATCATGTATATGTTTTTCCTGTTAGTTCTTTGTTATAGAGCTAAAAAGATTGGAGAAGTGGTTTACCCATACATATCCATTTTGGATAGATAACTCTTCGTGTTGTTATTTGTTTAGTGTCTTAATACATTAGCATCGAATAGCCCCCGCGATATGCAACTTTTCAGGGAAGTTAGGAACCAACTAACAAGCAGTTAGGAAAGCAAAAGCTAGCTTTTTCAAACAAAAATTAGCTCCCTGTATGTTACAGATACAGGTATCCTGTGTGTGTGTATCCTGAGTGTCTATTTCTTTTCTCTCCTTCTCCCCTCCTCACAGGTCGCAATCATCATTCCCCAATCACTCATCAATCAGAAGACACACCTCCTCCTTTTTCCATTACCCAATCACATCCCCTTTCCCTTGGTTTAAAAACTCATTGAGTTGTTTTCTCTGGAGCTCAATCTCTGTGTTTCAATCTCTCTGTGTCTCTCTCCATCTCTATTTGTATGCAGAGATCTCTCTTTTGGTTTTTGCAACTACATTTCACTTTGTCCTTTATCCTGTGAGTATTGTTTTGTTATGGTGTTTGACTGTTTGTTTGATGGTGGGAAAGGGGGTACCAAGACAAGTTGCCCATGGGCATACACTACCCGTAGGTAAACTTTATCTAAATACACTAGTTAGAACTGGGCGGACCACCCACTGTATTTTTGGTTAGTTAGCTAGCTGTTGTTGAAGCAGGTAGTCTAGCTTAGGGGTGTTTTTGAATGCCTATTATTTATTTCCTTGGGTCCAGCTCAGCCCCTTTTCCCGTTCCCCTTTACCGTGTGTTTCAAAATAAACCCTGAGTGTTTGATGGTAATTTAGTTGTCTGTGGTTTTTCATTCTCACTGTTACTTTTTCACTACTATACTTTGCATGAGTTACGTTGTGGGTCTCGTTACCATCCCCTCCTAGACTGCCTGGCCAAAGGCATTTGTAACACTGTAGCACAAACTCCAAAAAGTTCTGGGACACTGTAACGTCCATGGAGAATAAGAGCACCTCCTCCCAGCTGCCCACTGCACTGAAGCTAGGAAACACTGTCACCACTGATAAATCCACGATAATTGAACATTTCAATAATCATTTTCTATGGCTGGCCATGCTTTCCACTTGGCTACCCCTACCCCGGTCAACAGCTCTGCATCCCCCACAGCAACTTGTCCAAACCTCCCCATTTCTCCTTCACCCAAATCCAGATAGCTGATGTTCTGAAAGAGCTGCAAAATCTGGACCCCTACAAATCAACTGGGCTAGACAACCCCTATTACTAGCCTGTTTAACATCTCTTTCGTATCATCTGAGATCCCCAAAGATTGGAAAGCTGCCACAGACCCAAACTGTTACAGACCTATATCTATCCTACCCTGCCTTTCTAAGGTCTTCGAAAGCCAAGTTAACAAACAGATCACCGAACATTTCGAATCCCAATTTACCTTCTCCGCTATGCAATCTGGTTTCCGAGCTGGTCATGGGTGCACCTCAGCCACGCTCAAGGTCCTAAACAATATCATAACCGCCATCGATAAAAGACAATACTGTGCAGCCGTATTCATCGACCTGGCCAAGGCTTTTAGACTCTGCCAATGACCACATTCTTATCGGCAGACTCAACAGCCTTGGTTTCTCAAATGACTGCCTCACCTGGTTCACCAACTATTTCTCAGACAGAGTTCAGTGTGTCAAATCGTAGGGCCTGTTGTCCGGACCTCTGGCAGTCTCTATGGGGGTGCCACAAGGTTCAATTCTCGGGCCGACTCTATTCTCTGTATACATCATTGATGTAGCTCTTGCTGCTGGTGATTATCTGATCCACCTCTACGCATATGACACCATTCTGTATACTTCTGGCCCTTCTTTGGACACTGTGTTAACTAACCCCCAGACGAGCTTCAATGCCATACAACTGCTCTTAAATGCAAGTAAAACTAAATTCATGCTCTTCAACCTATCACTGCCCACACCTGCCCGCCCGTCCAGCATCACTACTCTGGACGGTTCTAACTCAGAATATGTGGACAACTATAAATACCTAGGTGTCTGGTTAGACTGTAAACTCTCCTTCCAGACTCACATTAAGCATCTCCAATCCAAAGTTAAATCTAGAATCTGCTTCCTATTTCGCAACAAATCCTCCTTAACTCATGCTGCCAAACTTACCCTAGTTAAACGGACTATTCTGCCGATCCAAGTCTTCGACGATGTCATTTACAAATTAGCCTCCAACATTCCACTCAGCAAATTGGATGCAGTCTATCACAGTGCCATCTGTTTTGTCACCAACGCCCCATATACTACCCACCACTGTGACCTGAATGCTCTCATTGGCTCGCCCTTGTTTCATATTCGTTGCCGGACACACTGGCTCCAGGTGGTCTATAAGTTTTTGCTAGGTAAAGCCCCGCCTTATCTCAGCTCACTTGTCACCATAGCAGCACCCACCCATAGCACGTGCTCCAGCAGGTATATTTCACTAGTGATCCCCAAAGCCTATTCCTCCTTTGGCCGCCTTTCCTTCCAGTTCTCTGCTGCCAATGACTGGAACGAATTGCAAAAATCACTGAAGCTGGAAACTCAAATATCCCTCTCAGAGCAGCTCACAGATCAGTGCACCTGTACATAGCCTATCTGTAAATAGCCCATCCAACTACCTCATCCTCATATATATATATATTTTTTTTTGCTCCATTGCACCCCAATATCTCTACTTGCACATTCATCTTCTGCACATCTATCACTCCAGTGTTGAATTGATAAATATTAATTCCTTTGCCACTAAGGCCTATTTATTGCCTTACCTCCCTAATCTTACCTCAATTGCACACATTGTATATAGATTAGTTATTGACTTTTTGTTTATTCCATGTGTAACTCTGTGTTGTTGTTTGTGTCGCACTGCTTTGCTTTATCTTGGCCAGGTCGCAGTTGTAAATGAAAACTTGTTCTCAACTGGCCTGCCTGGTTAAATTAAGTTGAAATAAAAAAAAGTGTTTTCCAATTTTCCCAGAAGTGGTTAGAGGCTATGAATTCTTCACTTACATTGTGTCACATTCGTTGAAAGATGGATTGAACCAAGGTGCAGCGTGGTAGGTGTACATTATACTTCCATTAAAATGAACCGAAAAACAACAAAAAACAAAAACGATCAAATCCCACAATCTAAGGTGGGAAAAAGGGCTGCCTAAGTATGATCCTCAAACAGAGACAACGATAAACAGCTGCCTCTGATTGGGAACCATACTCGGCCAACAAAGAAATAGAAACACAGATTTGCCCACCCAAGTCACACCCTGACCTAACCAAATAGAGAATATACAAGGCTCTCCCCCCCCCCCCCCCAAAGTTGCGGACTCTGGCCGCAAACCCTAACCTAAAGGGGAGGGTCCGGGTGGGCATCTCATCTCGGTGGAGGCTCCGGTGCGGGACGCAGACCCCGCTCCGCTTGAGGCTCCCCCACTTTGGTGGCACCTCTGGTGCGGGGATCGTCGCCGGGTCTCCGGACCGTAGATCGTCCTCGCGGACTCTGCACCGTAGATCGTCGTCATGGCCATGGATCATCAATGGAGGCTTCGGGCCATGGATCATCACTGGAGGCTTCGGGCCATGGATCAACACTGGAGGCCTAATGCGTGGAACTGGCACAGGACGCACCGGGCTGGAGAGACGCACTGGAGGCAGGGTGCGTGGAGCTGGCACAATGTGTCCTGGCTGGATACCAACTTTAGCTCGGTAAGTGTGGAGAGCTTGGACAAGACGCACTGGGCTGTGAAGGCGCACTGGAGGCATAGTGCGTAGAGCCGGCGCAGGATATACTGGGCTGAGGAGACGCACTGGAGACCAAGACAGCTGAGCCGGCACAATCCGTCCTGGACAGATGCTCACCTTAGCATGGCAAGTACGGAAAGCAGGCACAGAACGCACCGGGCTAAGGGTACGCACTGGAGGCACGGTGCGCAGAACCGGAAAACATGGTATCTGAACCGTGACCAACTCCTCATCGTAATTACAGGAAGTTGGTTCTTGTTCCCACCTTTGCTCCGCTCGCCACCCCGTGTGCTCCCCCCAAATTGTTTTTTGAGGCTGCCTCTCGGGCTTCCGTCGTTTCCTTGATTCCTGGTCTCGTCGGCGTTCGTCTCTCACTGCCTCCGCCTGCTTCCATGGCAGGGTCTTGTCCCCTGCCATTACCTCCTCCCAAGTCCAGGATGTCCTCCACTCCTGGGCACGCTGCTTGGTCACTTGGTGGTGGGATCTTCTGTCACGTTCGTTGAAAGATGGATTGGACCAAGGTGCAGTGTGGTAAGCGTACATTTGACTTTTATTTAAAAAAAATTTAATAAAAAAATAAAAAAATGAACGTAACTCTACATGCAGTGCAGAAAGCAACTACACACAAACAAGATCCCACAATCTAAGGTGGGAAAAAGGGCTGCCTAAGTATGATCCCCAATCAGAGACAACGATAAACAGCTGCCTCTGATTGGGAACCATACTAGGCCAACAAATAAATAGAAACATTGATTTGCCGACCCAAGTCACACCCTGACCTAACCAAATAGAAAATATACAAGTCTCTCTAAGGTCAGGGTGTGACACATTGTGTTGATTTCTTACGTGCTGTTCCTTCTTTTTCCATAGTGTATTTCTGTATTGTTTTACTGATTCACCATAGTGAAGGCGTAGATTCAGGTTTTCTGGATCTCTATGTTTTTGGTTGGACAGGTTTCCCAATTTCTTTCTTAGGTTTTTGCATTTTTCATCAAACCATTTGTCATTGTTGTTAATTTTCTTCGTTTTTTTGGTTGACATTTTTAGATTTGATAGGGAAGCTGAGAGGTCAAATATACTGTTTAGATTTTCTTGTCACAACTTCCACTGATGTCGAGTCCTCTCCTTGTTGCTCGGCGTCGCCGGTCTTCTAGCCATCGTCGATCCACTTTTCATTTTCCATCTGTTTTGTCTTGTTTTTCCTCACACCTGGTTTCAATTCCCTCATTATCTTGTTGTGTATTTAACCCTCTGTTCCCCCCATGTCTTTGTGTGGGATTGTTTATTGTGGTGCTTGTGCACGTTCCCCTGGAGCGCACAACAGGTTATTTTGTGCCCATTTATTCTTGTTGTTCTGGATACCATTGGTTTTGCTTAATAAATCTCTGATTATTACCAAGTTCTGCTCTCCTGCGCCTGACTTCTCTGCCGCCCATTTTGCACCCTGCTACATTTCTACTGCCAAGTTTACACCTTCACTATTATAGTGGAACGTTTTGTTCAGGAAGTTGTCTAAAAGGGATTGAATTTGTTGCCTAATTGTTTTTTAGTAGGTTTCTACACTACATTCCTTCCATCTATAGCATTTCTTAATATTACTCAGTTCCCTTGGCCTTGATGCCTCATGATTAAGTTTTGCTCTGTTCAAGTAGACTGTGATTTTGCTGTGGTCTGATAGGGGTGTCAGTGGGCTGACTGTGAACACTCTGAGAGACTCTGGGTTGAGGTCAGTGATAAAGTAGTCTACAGTACTACTTCCAAGAGATGAGCTATAGGTGTACCTACCATAGGAGTCCCCTCAAAGCCTACCATTGACTATGTACTTTCCAAGCATGCGACAGAGCTGCAGGAGTTGTGACCCGTTTTTGTTGGTTATGTTATCATAGTTGTGCCTAAGGGGGCATATGGGGGAGGGAATGCTGTTTGTTTCCCTGTGTGTTGAGGGTGTCAGGTTCATGTCCGGTTCTAGCATTTAGGTCGCCACAGACTAGTACATGTCCCTGGGCATGGAAATGATAGCTTCTCCATCCTGGAGGGGGAAATCAATCTTCATTAAAGTATGGGGATTATAGTGGGGGGATAAAGGTAGAAACTACTCTCTGTGTATTAGTGTTTTGGAGGAGGTATCTAGTCTACTCTCTGTGTATAAGTGTTTTGGAGGAGGTATCTAGTCTACTCTCTGTGTATAAGTGTTTTGGAGGAGGTATCTAGTCTACTCTCTGTGTATAAGTGTTTTGGAGGAGGTATCTAGTCTACTCTCTGTGTATAAGTGTTTTGGAGGAGGTATCTAGTCTACTCTCTGTGTATAAGTGTTTTGGAGGAGGTATCTTGTCTACTCTCTGTGTATAAGTGATTTGGAGGAGGTATCTAGTCTACTCTCTGTGTATAAGTGTTTTGGAGGAGGTATCTAGTCTACTCTCTGTGTATAAGTGTTTTGGAGGAGGTATCTTGTCTACTCTCTGTGTATAAGTGTTAAGAGTGCAGTTTCATTAGGGCCTGCTAAATCAGCACCATTATAAGGGACCCAAGGGCCCAGCCTGGGAGTCTAATCAGTCTGCAGCACCCAGCCCCCGCCTGCAGCCACAACCATGTCTCCCTTCCCTTCCCGGGTGTAATTAACCAAGTGGCATGCCATGGAGTGGAGGAGCGGAGAACGCTGATGTTCCAAAGCCCAGTAATGAGCCGCTGCTGCTCTCGCAACACACATTAAACATTTACTGGCAGAGCAAAAACATTCATCTCCCTCTCCCTTTCCTCTCACACCAGAAAACGGAAAGGCTGTGTTTTGTATTTAGTGTTTGTATAATCAGGGAACCATTACTTTAACAGGATATTTAGTCACTGTTTGTGTGATCGTATGCAATATGTGTGTATGCTCAGTTGTCATTTCTTTCACCTTATGGAAACTTGTAGAAAAGCTGTCAACTCACTTGATGTCAAGGTCAGGTGAGCCACTATTTCTTGAATAGCAACACAAAGGTAAAATCCTTTACTCACCTCTCACCTTAGCAACCGGTTAATGGTAATTCTAAGAAGATGGTGTCAAAAACGATGCATAAAGGATTGCGATACACAAACTAGTTTGCTGTCCTTGTATCTGGTCAAAAATAGTACAACTAGGACTACTTAACAATGCTCTAATGTGCATCGAGTCACCAGTACACAGTCCATAAATACAGTCTATAAACAGGTAGGCTATAATATAGGATTGCTTTAGACATACACCCATGACTACTTTAGACCATTTCTGGGAAGCATACAGGCCTCTCCTGTGTTCCCATCATCTATAGATAATAAAACATTTGGAAAACCTAGCTTAGGAGTGAAGTAGCAAGTTGAGCCTGTCTTTCACAAGGGGGAGTAGAGGATATTGACCTGGCATCGTGGCAGACTTCTGTCTTGCTCAACTAGAGAACAGAAGAGGCAAGAGGTTTCCATGGCAACAACGCAGAAAGCATATCTGTTTTTCCAAGAGTAGCAAACCCTCCTTGTGTTTCATTGTCTGAAGATGCCTGAGTAATGCAGCAGCAGTTAATAGGGGAAAAAAAGAGAGATTTGCAGTTTCATATTCCTCAAAGGAATTTGGCCTAATTAAGTGCACAGCCTCAATCAAAGTGTCGTTGTCAGAAAACGGCTTTAGAGGGAGAGAAATAGTAATTATGAATGAATCACTGGTTGTCTGCCAGAATGATATATTACAGACTCTGGTCTCTATTCAACCAAAGTCGCACAACGGTATTTATTGTAAAATACTGTAGATTCCCCTAATAGGTAGATTCTTACAGTTTTCAATATAAGATATGTGTGTGCACACAGGCAGTAGTTTGTAAAGAATGATACTTCATAAACATTAAGGTAGTTCTGATTTAATCCTGAACGCCCTTTAACAACCATTAACACTGTCGATCAAGGCATCAAAATAATGTGATGGCCAGTGTTATCTACATATTACTCTTCATTTGACCCGCTAGGTCAGTTACAGCAATGAGACAGTGAATTTTTGATCAAGTTCATTTCTATAACTGCAAAGTGTTTACAGCTTCACCAATCCATTGTCATCGATCTCACCCCCACTCTGCCAGTGTGTATCTCAGCCCCTCTCTGCCAGTGTGTATCTCAGCCTCTCTCTGCCAGTGTGTATCTCAGCCCCTCGCTGCCTGTGTGTATCTCAGCCCCTCTCTGCCTGTGTGTATCTCAGCCCCTCTCTGCCAGTGTGTATCTCAGTCCCTCTCTGCCTGTGTGTATCTCAGCCCCACTCTGCCAGTGTGTATCTCAACCCATCTCTGCCAGTGTGTATCTCAGCCCCTCTCTGCCAGTGTGTATCTCAGCCCCTCTCTGCTAGTGTGTATCTCAACTCCTCTCTGCCAGTGTGTATCTCAAACCCTCTCTGCCAGTGTGTATCTCAGCCCCTCTCTGCCAGTGTGTATCTCAGCCCCTCTCTGCCAGTGTGTTCCTCAACCCCTCTCTGCCTGTGTGTATCTCAGCCCCTCTCTGCCAGTGTGTATCTCAACCCCTCTCTGCCAGTGTGTATCTCAACCCCTCTCTGCCAGTGTGTATCTCAACCCCTCTCTGCCAGTGTGTATCTCAACCCCTCTCTGCCTGTGTGTATCTCAGCCCCTCTCTGCCAGTGTGTATCTCAGCCCCTCTCTGCCAGTGTGTATCTCAACCCCTCTCTGCCAGTGCGTATCTCAGCCCCTCTCTGCCAGTGTGTATCCCTGCCCCTCTCTGCCTGTGTGTATCTCAACCCCTCTCTGCCAGTGTGTATCCCTGCCCCTCTCTGCCAGTGTGTATCTCAACCCCTCTCTGCCAGTGCGTATCTCAGCCCCTCTCTGCCAGTGTGTATCCCTGCCCCTCTCTGCCTGTGTGTATCTCAGCCCCTCTCTGCCAGTGTGTATCTCAGCCCCTCTCTGCCAGTGTGTATCTCAGCCCCTCTCTGCCAGTGCGTATCTCAGCCCCTCTCTGCCAGTGTGTATCTCAGCCCCTCTCTGCCTGTGTGTATCCCTGCCCCTCTCTGCCTGTGTGTATCCCTGCCCCTCTCTGCCAGTGTGTATCCCTGCCCCTCTCTGCCAGTGTGTATCTCAACCCCTCTCTGCCAGTGTGTATCTCTGACCCTCTCTGCCTGTGTGTATCTCAGCCCCTCTCTGCCAGTGTGTATCTCAGCCCCTCTCTGCCTGTGTGTATCTCAGCCCCACTCTGCCAGTGTGTATCTCAACCCATCTCTGCCAGTGTGTATCTCAGCCCCTCTCTGCCAGTGTGTATCTCAGCCCCTCTCTGCCAGTGTGTATCTCAACCCATCTCTGCCAGTGTGTATCTCAGCCCCTCTCTGCCTGTGTGTATCTCAGCCCTTCTCTGCCAGTGTGTATCTCAGCCCCTCTCTGCCAGTGTGTATCTCAACCCCTCTCTGCCAGTGTGTATCTCTGACCCTCTCTGCCTGTGTGTATCTCAACCCATCTCTGCCAGTGTGTATCTCAACCCATCTCTGCCAGTGTGTATCTCAGCCCCTCTCTGCCTGTGTGTATCTCAGCCCCTCTCTGCCAGTGTGTATCCCTGCCCCTCTCTGCCTGTGTGTATCTCAGCCCCTCTCTGCCAGTGTGTATCCCTGCCCCTCTCTGCCAGTGTGTATCCCTGCCCCTCTCTGCCAGTGTGTATCCCTGCCCCTCTCTGCCAGTGTGTATCCCTGCCCCTCTCTGCCTGTGTGTATCTCAGCCCCTCTCTGCCAGTGTGTATCCCTGCCCCTCTCTGCCTGTGTGTATCCCTGCCCCTCTCTGCCAGTGTGTATCCCTGCCCCTCTCTGCCAGTGTGTATCCCTGCCCCTCTCTGCCAGTGTGTATCTCAACCCCTCTCTGCCAGTGTGTATCTCAGCCCCTCTCTGCCTGTGTGTATCTCAGCCCCTCTCTGTCAGTGTGTATCTCAGCCCCTCTCTGCCTGTGTGTATCCCTGCCCCTCTCTGCCAGTGTGTATCCCTGCCCCTCTCTGCCAGTGTGTATCCCTGCCCCTCTCTGCCAGTGTGTATCTCAACCCCTCTCTGCCAGTGTGTATCTCAGCCCCTCTCTGCCTGTGTGTATCTCAGCCCCTCTCTGTCAGTGTGTATCTCAGCCCCTCTCTGCCTGTGTGTATCCCTGCCCCTCTCTGCCAGTGTGTATCCCTGCCCCTCTCTGCCAGTGTGTATCCCTGCCCCTCTCTGCCTGTGTGTATCTCAGCCCCTCTCTGTCAGTGTGTATCTCAGCCCCTCTCTGCCTGTGTGTATCTCAGCCCCACTCTGCCAGTGTGTATCTCAACCCATCTCTGCCAGTGTGTATCTCAGCCCCTCTCTGCCTGTGTGTATCTCAACCCCTCTCTGCCAGTGTGTATCTCTGACCCTTTCTGCCAGTGTGTATCTCAAACCATCTCTGTCAGTGTGTATCTCTGACCCTCTCTGCCAGTGTGTATCCCTGCCCCTCTCTGCCAGTGTGTATCTCAGCCCCTCTCTGCCAGTGTGTATCCCTGCCCCTCTCTGCCAGTGTGTATCCCTGCCCCTCTCTGCCAGTGTGTATCTCTGCCCCTCTCTGTCAGTGTGTATCTCAGCCCCTCTCTGCCAGTGTGTATCTCTGCCCCTCTCTGCCAGTGTGAATCCCTGCCCCTCTCCACCAGTGTGTATCCCTGCCCCTCTCCACCAGTGTGTATCTCAGCCCCCCTCTGCCAGTGTGTATCTCTGCCCCTCTCTGCCAGTGTGTATCCCTGCCCCTCTCCACCAATGTGTATCCCTGCCCCTCTCTGCCAGTGTGTATCTCTGCCCCTCTCCACCAGTGTGTATCTCTGCCCCTCTCCACCAGTGTGTATCCCTGCCCCTCTCCACCAGTGTGTATCCCTGCCCCTCTCCACCAGTGTGTATCCCTGCCCCTCTCCACCAGTGTGTATCCCTGCCCCTCTCCACCAGTGTGTGTCTCAGCCCCCCTCTGCCAGTTTGTATCTCAGCCCCTCTTTGCCGGTGAGTATCTCTGCACCGCCAGTGAGTATCTCTGCCCCTCTCTGCCAGTGTGTATCCATCCACTAAGATGAGGAATGATAAAGAGAAGGATGGTGTTAATGTAGGTCACCCTGTAGTGAGGAGTCACTAGGAGTCACTAGGAGCCGCTAGGAGCAGGAACACTGGCTAATGATATTACGGCAGGATAGGAGGTGGCTATGATCAATACCAGGACTTCATCATCAGGCGTCTCTGCCCTCGCGCACACACGCACGTACGCATGCAGGCACACACACACACACACACTAGGTAAAGGTCAGTGCACTGCAGGAGTTGTTGCAGTACTCTGCCCAGTAATCAACCTTAGTCAAAAGACTCTATCTGAACACCTTAACCTCTCATAACCTCCATGACTGGACTAGCATGGATATGATACACATAGGAGTACAGAAACTGTTACTGAAATAAATCAAAATGAATCATTGTGTCATTTATTTTCATGTTTTTGGTTATAAGAAGACAAGGAGCGGATAGTGAAAGTGGTGAGAAAAGAGAAGAACAGTGGATGGGAAAGGCAATGAAAACAGCGGGAGTTAGAGGGAAGAGGGGTCTGAAATGTTTGCATGTGACTAATTGTGAGTGGCATGGCAATATTGTCAGGGGAGGGATGTCTGTTTCTCTCCAAAGATTGATTAGGTACATCAAGGGAGCCACTTCCTCACCAGGGCTGAGACAGAGCGTAATATGGATTTGTCTCAGCGCTCATTCTTCTTCATTTGTTTTCATTATGCCGTGTCTAAATGGAGCCATACAAACAACAATGGCCAGATATCATCTAGGCTACGATCAAGATTGGCCTGACTGATTCATTGTTTTCGGCAGGCTTCCTCACTCCGAGGGGTTTGAATCGTCCACTTGTCCTGTGTCCCATCAGAGGGCAGTCCGGAGAAGTGATGGATTATGGGTCACAGTGTCACGACTTCCACCGAAGGTGGCTCCTCTCCCTGTTCGGGTGGTGCTCGGCGGTCGTCGTCGCCGGCCTACTAGCTGCCACCGATCCATTTTTCCTTTCCGTTTGTGTCTGTCTGTATTGTTTACACCTGTGTCTGATTAGTTGATTTCGGAGGGTATATTTACGTCCGCTGCCTGCTAGTCTTTGTGTGGGATTGTTTTCTGTGGTTACGTTATTGAGGGGTGCGTGTCTGTACCACGGGGTTTCTTTTCTCAAGGCAGTTGTGCCGTTAGGTATTGAGTTTAGGAGTAGAGGTTTCTCCTCTGTGTGTAGCGTTTTATTTCCCTGTGTGTGTGGCCACCTTTTTCGGGTGTGTTTTCAGTCCCATGTTGTAGTTGTGTTTTGGACTGCTCATTAAATTATTTCGCTACGGGGATTTCCTTGCTCTCCTGCTCCTGATTCCTGCACCTCCCTCCGTTAGGAGGCTCTTAACACACAGCTCAGATACTCCATACAGGACAGCAAGGATATAAATATAAAACAAAATAAATATAATATTTCATCCAAATCTGACCATCGTCAAATATTTATTCTAACATTAGAACATTTTATTTAAAAACAACGTAGACCTTTAGTATAGAAAGCAGCCATAGTTATTCGTAGCCCTCCAGAGGTAACGTATTAAGTTGATCTCCATGATCCATTTGGTGCAATAATATTAAACTCCCATTTGATTTTAAACCAGAAGTGCAGTCTGTTTTTCTGATTCTCCACAGTTACAGTATGTAGGATCTTCATTTGAGCCAGTTTGCTACAGCAGGAAAATAATCCTGCAGCAACAGGACATTTTAATTATTATGTGGATTATGATTATTGGACATTTTTGTAGGGGTTGATACATTTGTTGCTAAATCAAGTCTTAACATTTTTAAGTGGAAATCACAAACTTTTGAAGCCTTTTAAAGTGCAGAAATCGCTCCACCATTTCCTGGTTGCTAAAACTAGCCTAATTTCAGTTTATGTGACAAAATAAGCTAGTATAGTGTAAAGAATCACTGTACCATCTAAACTACTGTGAAGTATATTTTCCATAACCAAAAATATTGTTGTTTCAGATGTTTGAAGCTGATGTAAAAAAAAATTTAAGTAAAAGACGCATAAACAAAATTTAAGAATGGGAATCATAGAAATGGCGCACATAGAACATATCTACCACTTCTTAGACATGCTTTCAAGTATAATGATAGATCTATAACTCACATGTTCTATGTGAATTTGGTCAGGGTGCCCAAAACGTTACATATTGCCACTTTAAAACTCAAATACACTACAAGTTTGCATTTCCTAGTTTGCAGGAAAATTCTGAACAGTCAAAGGTCCCCACCCCTGAAAATGCCATATCAGTAATATATTGCAAAATGCATAGTGCATATTGTTCCCTGCATTCAGATTCCAAGAACACAGGATGAGATGTTACTATCCTTTGTGCAAGCACTTCCAAGAGTTCATGAACAGTGAGCCTGGTGAAATTTGGGAAGCGCATCGTCAGTAGTGTACCTTTGGTTCCTAGGGTGTTTCGGCCTTTCACACTATACACCCTCCCCAAAGGCGGCCAGCGACAGGGTGATCAATCCTACGCTTGCGTCCCATTCCCAATTAGTCATAGGAGTTGCCTTGTTGTTGATAGCCAACATCCCATGGGACTATGCATGGCATGGGCATCCTCCTCCCATTGTTGACCGCATACCTCCTGGCCCTCTCACTTCGGGGCCCAGCTGGGGTCTTTCCTCTTCATCCAGAGCCACTGACTGTTGCCTTCTGCCGCCTCCGATACAGCTTTGATTGCCGAACACTGGCTCTGGCCCTTAATTCCCGGGTCTCTAAGCAGTCTGGTTGTAGATGTTGCCACAAAACCTCTGCAGCCCACCTCCACTGGTCGGACTTCTGTGTTCCAGCCATGATGCCGTGCTTCGGCAGCTAGATCGGCATAGCGCAGATGTTTTCGCTCATAAGCCTCATCTACTGTGTCCTCCCAGGGTACTATGAGCTCAATGATGAAGACCTTCTTGAGCGAACGGGACCAGAGCACCATGTTGTCAGGTCTTAGAGTGGTGGTTGCGATCTCCGGAGGAAACACAATTTACCGGCCAATGTCAGCTAGCATTTTCCAGTCGCGGGCCAAGCGCAGCTGGTCTCGCTCTAATGTTGTAGAGCCGCTCTTCGGTGGTTTAGCCCCTTCGCGGACAAAGGTCGTTCGTAAGGGGTGTGATGCTGTTGGGGGTGGTAAGGAGTTGGTGGCAACTTGCTTGTCCTCCCGGGCGGACGCAAGGTTTTTAAGTACTTGGTTGTGATGCCAAGTGTAGCGTCCTTGGGTGAGGCTTGTTTTACACCCTGTGAGAATGTGCCTGAGGTTGGCTGGCATGGAACAGAGGGCACAGTCCGAATCTTCACCATACCATTGGTGAAGATTAACTGGTGTTGGAAGGACGTCATATGTTGCTCTGATGGTAAAGCTCAACTGCCTCGTTTCCATGGCCCACATATCGTCCATGTAGGCTCTGAGTGGAAGGAGGCAGAAACCAGAGTCAACTCACTGTCCACCAGCAGTCCATTTTGAGGATCTGATGATAACCTCCATTGCCATTATGAATGTCAACGGAGAAATGGTACATCCCGCCATTATACCTACATTCAGGCACTGCCATGAGGTGGTGAACTCTGAGGTGGTGAAGCAGAACTGCAGATCCTGGAAGTACGACTTCACCAGGGTTGTGATGGTGTCCGGTATGTGGAAAAATCTGAAGGCAGACCACAAGAGTTCATGGGGCACAGAGCCAAATGCATTGGCGAGGTCGAGGAAGACTACACGGAGGTCCCTTTTCTCCACCTTGGCCATTTGGATCTGGTGCCAGATCATGCTGGAATGTTCCAAGCAGCCAGAGAACCCTGATATTCCTGCCTTCTGTACAGATGTATCGACGTACGCATTCCTTTGCAGGTACTCGGCCATCCTCTGGGCAATAACCCTAAAGAAGATTTTACCCTCGACATTCAGTAAGGAGATTGGGCAGAATTGACTGATGTTCACTGCATCCTTACCTTAGGGATCAGGACCCCGCCTGCCCTACGCCACACTTTGGGTATTATCTTATTTTGCCAAGCTGTTCTCATAAGCCTCCAGAGGAACCTCAGGACGTCTGGTGCGTTCTTATACACTTTGTACGGGACTCCATTTGGCCCCGGGGCTGATGCTGTTCTTGCCCGTCGAACTGTGTTTTCCACCTCTTTCAATGTCGGAGGGCTGGTCTCAATATGATGTTCTGGGGGTTCAATGGGTGGGATATCTGATGGCCAGATGTTCATGTCACTTTGAGTCAAAGTTTGTTGTTCTCAAGTGGTCCTCTAGGTCTTTCTTTGTTGTTTTTAGAGCTCCACTTTTTTCCTTTGTGAAGAGACTTTTAAGGAACTTGAAGGGATCTTTATAGAATCGAGTTCTAGTTTGTTCTTTCTTCCTTCTGCGTTTCCGTAGGTTCTCTGCTCTACGGAGGGATGCCAACCGGGTTTTAATGTCAGCCTGAAGTGCCTCTATGCCCTCCTTTTCCACTTCCGAGGCCTTCTTCCACTGTTTCTTAAGCTGTCTCCTTTCTTGAACGAGGCGCTTGATTTCTTGTTGCCTCATGGAAACTGGTAGGGATGGAACCTTTCTCCTGCCTTTTGCCTCTTCCACTCCAAATCTTTCTGTCCCGTACTCATAGATGATGTCCCCCATCCTCTCCAACTTCTTCTCCACTGTGCCTCGAAGTTTCTCGAGGGTCAAGGTAAGGTCAGTATTCACTGTTTCCCACAACTTCTTGTCACTGGCGCCAGGCCACTTCACATACGGTCTGTGCCCTGGTAGTCTCCTCTCGACTGCAAGTCTGGGAGGCTGGGTGAGTTCCACTCCTGTTGTTGGTTCCACCTCAGTTGTTACTTCGGTGCTTGAGTTTACGTCCTCCATGACAGTGGTACTGATGCACTGCAAACTATGGTTTGCGTCCAGTTGCTGTGCTTCATTCGACTGATTTGATCGCTTTCGCAGAAAGTAATCAATGCGAGGCCTCTGTCTCTCTTTACCCAAACACCCCTTCTTCCCCGGGTGGATCCTCAACCCATGGTGTGATGTAACTTTCCTCCAACCACAGACACATACCTGCATCTGTTTGTGGCCCGCTGTTGCAGCGGAACTTGTGACAGTTGCTGTGGTGTTCTCTTGTGCTGTGCTCTCATTACTCGTAGTCGTTTCCTGTCCAGTCATTACCATGTTGTCAGCCGATGAGTCATCTTCCGCCCCCGCTCTCGCAGACTCTAGGGGTATTCTCGTATGTTGACTTTCTGTAGCTAAAGCGTACTGTTTCAAATGAAATTACCAGGGCTGTGTCTTACATTTTCCATGAAGGTTTCCACAGAGAAGGTCCTAGGACGTGGCCCTGTGATGTCTAACCTAGGTATCTCTCTCAGATGCCCTTGGCAACCTTACCTGTTTTACTACCAACCAACACTTACTGTGATGTCTGTGTTCTGTCTGTTTTTTAAACACATGTGAGATCCAATGTAGTGTTTTTCATTGTTGCTATGGTAGCCTGGGAAAGCAGGCATGGAGTCCTGGGGAATATTAGATGTGTGAGGACAAAGGAGCGATGTGTTGTCTGGTAATTACTCTGGTAATACGTTGTCTGGTAATTACTTTGTGTTTTTGTACTAGAAGGTTCTGGGGTGAAAAATACTCTCCGCTGGATCATCTTTCAATTCTCCCTTTTGCACATGAAATGAGTTTCAGAGTCAGCAACCCCCAAATCAGATTCCTCTCCTGCAGACACAAGACCTTGGGCTGGGGAGTTCTTTCAGGGAATCAAACAGAAGGTGATTCTTTGCTGCAAGCAACAATTCACACAGACACATTTGATTGAAGTGTTTTTTTGGGGGCGGGGGGTTTTCGACGGAAAATAAATATTGAATTTGTCTGGAAGCAACAAAGTTGCATTCTCTATTTGTGTTCGTGGTACACAGCAAAGAATCCTTCCGAAAATATGTCCTAAACTTGTTTATGCTGGAGAAATGTCCAAGTCAAACAAAGATTAAACTGGTCCTGGGAGACCATTTGTCCTGGGAGACCATTTGTCCTGGGAGACCATTCAACCACAGTCAAACTTTAACATATTCATTCTGTAGACCAAAGAATTGTCTCAGCATGTAATGAAGACATGATGAAGACATGTGAAGACATGAGAGTCGAGACGCATGTGAAACGTTTCATAAAACAATAACCATGAAAGGAGACAACATAACAATAGCATCTTGGCATAAACACAGAATCAATATTGACTGGGGAAGGAACCTAAGGTAGTGCCAGATATAGGGGAGGTAATAAGTGAGGTGATGGAGTCCAGGTGTGCCTCAAGATGACGTGCAGGTGCGAGTAATAATTGATGCCAGGTGTGCGTAATGATGGATTCCAGGACTGGTGTTTAGTATACCGGCAACATCGAACGCCGGAGTTTACAGTTGATGCCATGTCAATTCACTCAATGAAGACACATGTTCTCAGAATCATTTTTACTCTTTTCCTTTGGGGCTTGTCACCATGATTGAGGCTACCATATCTCCAGTACAGTCCCATTCACCTTCGCTAATGGCTTAATGTCAAAGCCAGGTGATAGTGTGCCAGTTCCTTTGTTCAGTTAGTAGATCAGCATTTAGACTTTCGGGGGATTTTGGTCTTTTGTGATTTTTTTATTAAACAAATATTTTCATATGTAAAACCGTATTCACTGCAAAGCCTCCTATTACCTTCACACTGTGGAACAATCACAGTATATAGATGGTGATGACAAGAGTATGGGACATGACTTTCCCTCTCTCCCAGTGCAGATACTCTGGGGCAGGATTGTGGTCATTTCAGAGAGCTCCTGCATCTGAAAACGTAATTCCCAGGGGCAGATCAATTTGTGAGACGTGACAGGAATGAAGGTGGGAGGAGAGAGGGCTGCACCCGGTCATAGCTTCAGCCTGTTCTAATCCCTGACCAGGGTCACAGGAAGGCAGAGAGGCACAAAGACCTGCTCCATTTCACCAGTGCACAGGAGTCAGACACACAAAGACAACCACACTGACCCTCTGTGGTAACACAATGATTCTGTAAAATCACTAACACACTCTAATGTGACATAAAGCAATGGAACAATGAGGAGTTTAGTGAGCTGAAGTGTTGTAATCAGGAAATGTAATGGGGAACTTGACAAAAAGATCGTACAGACATTCTTTTTTTCTGACCATTCAATGTTCGGAAATAGCAGCTTCTTTACCCTTAAATATTTGCTATTATAAAAGGGAAACACAATGAATGACATACTGTAGAATACAAACATTTGAAGCAGCGTCTGTGAAATGCCTCCCTATGCACAGATGACGAATGAGATGTGTTGTGAGAGCAGCCGAGAGGAATGTCCAGTATAAGCCAAGTAACACCAACACCACGTCTTTTTAGATTAGTTTTATACCCTGGAACTATTTGTAACCAACGATCCCTGTTATCCTCAGAGACTACAAGCTCCTCCCTCTAAGAGAAGCTCCTATCAAAGCGACCAGGGCTGTCCCAGTAGCTGTAGACCTCAAACTCATTCCACGGAGGGCCGAGTGTCTGTGGGTTTTCGCTCCACCATTGTACTTCATTGATTAATTAAGGTAATTAGTTAGAAACTCCCCTCACCTGCTTGTCTAGGTCTTAATTGGACACAAACTGAAAGCAAATAACAAAAACAGCATATACTCAGCCCTCCATGGAATGAGTTTGACACCCCTACTGTAGACTGTCTGAACACCCCTCTACACACCGCCTGTCTATGACTCAGTCCAAACAGCCAGCAGCTGTTTACAGGCTGCCTTTGATGTTGACATGGGCAGTCTATCACTGCTTTCACAGGGCTGTCTGGTGTAGCAGTGTTGAGCCATGCTGAGTGTCAGGGAGCAGGGTTCACCTACCCAGCCTCCCAGCCTGAGAGAGCAGGAAACAGACAGGGAGAAGGGCCTCATAACCCTTCTAATCAGCTCTGATGGTCCTTTAGCCTATGAGAGAGAGAGAGAGAGAGAGAGAGAGAGAGAGAGAGAGAGAGAGAGAGAGAGAGAGAGAGAGAGAGAGAGACACACACACCTCTCTATAGAAACCTACCCCAAAAATGTAATCAATTTGACAAAAATGAGTCAGCTATTAAATACTACCAGAACCCACTGGATTATCCAATTACATTGAACCAACTACAGGACAGAATACAAACCCTCCAACACAAAAAGGCCTGTGGTGTTGATGGTATCCTAAATGAAATGATAAAACATACATACCGCAAATTCCAATTGGCTACACTTAAACTCTTTAACATTCCTCAGCTCTGGCATCTTCACAAATATTTGAAACCATTGATCACCCCAATCCACAAAAATGTAGACAAATTTGATCCCAATAACTACCTTGGGATATGTGGCAACAGCAACCTCTGCATAATTAACAGCAGACTGCTACATTTCCTCAGCGAAAACAATGTCCTGACGAATGTCAATTTTTCTTTTTTACCATAATACTGTATGACAGATCACATATTCATGCTGCACACCCTTATTGACTAACAAACAAACCAAAACAAAAGCAAAGTCTGCATGTTTAATTCATTGAAAAATAGCTTTTGACTCAATTTGGCACGAGGGTCTGCTGTATACATTTATGGTAAGCGGTTTTGTGGGAAAAACATACAACGTTTATGAAATCGATGTAAACAAACAACAAGTGTGTGGTTAAAATTGGAAAAAAGACACAGATTTCTTTCTTTATGGCCGGGAGGTGAGACAGGGATGCAGCTTGAGCCCCACCATCTTCAACATATATATAAATACATTTACGAGGGCACTAGAACAGTCTGCTAGAACACCCTACTAGACACTGACGTAAAATGTCTACTGTTTGCTGATGATCTGGTGCTTCTGTCACCAACCAAGGAGCACCTAGATCTACAGAAGCATCTAGATCTTCTGCACAGATTCAGTCAGACCTGGGCCCTAACAGTAAATCTCAGTAAGACAATTACAAATTCAATCTAGACACCATTGCCTAAGAGCACAAAAAAAAATGATACTTACCTCAGCCTAAACATCAGTGCCACAGATAATTTCCACAAAGCTGTGAAAGATCTGAGAGACATTAAAAGGAACGTAAAATGAGACATCCAAATTTGGATCTGTTTCGAAATACTTGAATCAGTTAAAGAACCCATTGCCCTCTATGGTTGTGAGGTCTGGGGTTCACTCACCAACCAAGAATTCACAAAATGAGACAAACACCAAATTGAGACTGCATAACATAAAACCCCCAAAAATGCACGCAGATCAGAATTAGGACGATACCCGCTAATTATCAAAATCCAGAATAGAGCCATTAAAGTCTACAACCACCTAAAAGGAAGCGATTCCCAAACCTTCCATAACAAAGCCCTCACCTACAGAGAGATGAACCTGGAGAAGAATCCTCTAATCAGGCTGGTCCCCACAGAGCCCCAGGACAGCAGCACGATTAGACCCAACAATATCATGATAAAACAAAAACAGAATTACTTGACACTTTGAAAATAATTAACCAAAAATCTGAGCAAACTAGAATGCTATTTGGCCCTAGGCAGAGACACTTTGATTATGTACAGACTCAGTGACCATAGACCTGTCTCTCAAGAGAAGACAGGCTATGTGCACACTGCCCACAAAATGAGGTGGAAACAGAGCTGAATTTTCTAACCTCTTTCCAAATGCATGACCATATTAGAGACACATATTTACTCAGACCCACAAAGAATTGAAATGCAATTCAAATTTTGATAAACTCTATCTTTTGGGTGAAATACCACTGTGTGCAATCACAGCAGCAAGATTTGTGACCTGATGCCATAAGAAAAGAGCAACCACTGAAGAACAAACACCTTTGTAAATACCCTCATTTATGTTTATTTATTTTCCCCGTTGTACTTAGACTATTTGCACATCATTACAACACTCTATATAGACATAATTAATATTTGCAACGTCTATATTCTTTTGAAATGTAATGTTTACTGTTCATTTTTGTTCATTGTTTATTTTACTTGCTTTGGCAATGTAAACACTTTTCCCATGCCAATAAAGCCCCATTGAATTGAGAGAGAGAGAGAGAGAGAAACTAGAGTTAGGTTTAGAAACTAGGGTTAGGTTTAGAAACTAGGTTTAGGGTTATGGGCCCTGCCACTCCATTGATGATTGGTCTAGTCCAGGAGGATTATATAGATCATAAACAACTGGATGTCTCAGCCTTTCTCCCATAACCTGGAGAGAAACAGCTTTACTTCCTTTGATCATACCAATGGAAATGCTTGGTCTGGTGCATGGGGGTGTAGAGGGGGTCAATGAGGGGATCTGGTGGATGGGGGTGAAGAGGGGGTCAGTGACAGGATCTGGTGATTGGGGGGGTAGAGGGGGTCAGTGAGGGGGTCTGGTGCTTTCTCCTCAGTGGTCACAGCAGAGGGCAGGTGGCAAGTTGTAATGGTCAGCAGATAAATGATGGCTCCACATCTGGAAATGTTTGACAAATAAATAACGGCCGATGGGTAATACATCATCAGCTTCCCTCCAAAGACAACATTCATTCATATTATAACCTTGCGAAACCCAACAAAAACTGTCAAATAAGGCGGCTGTGATTTCTTGGGGGGAGAAAGCTGTTTTTGTCAGTGTAATAAAATAATAGAATATTGCCACACCTGAGAGAGCTGCCTGGGACTGGGTGCATTGATCTATGATGACTGAGGTTGCTCCTGACAGACACACTGTCACTGGCCAACACTTCCTGGTAACATGCACTGACGAGCTGTACCCCCACAGGGCTGCTCCACAGGGCTAATCCACAGAGCTGTGACTCCACAGGACTAATCCACAGAGCTGTGCCTCCACAGGGTTAATCCACAGAGATGTGCCTCCACAGGGTTAATCCACAGAGATGTGCCTCCACAGGGCTAATCCACAGAGCTGTGCCTCCACAGGGCTAATCCACAGAGCTGTGCCTCCACAGGGCTAATCCACACGTCAGCCAGGAGAACACCCACAATCCCACTTGCCAAACGCCAGCATGGGGGCATCTTTCTCAAATGGCCTTTTAATGAAAATAATCAGAATCTAGAAGTGAACAATAGGGACAATTTCAGGCCTCTCCAAATTGTGAATTGATTGACATTTTGGTGAGGATACTTAGAAGTTTATGAAATGTATGTCAGCAAATATCGCAACAAAATATACAATACACTGAATTTTTAACATCAAACTAAAATTAATCTGTCCACAACTGTTTGTATATAATTTTATAGAACAATAAAATAAACTAAAGACAGTATAGAGAGAGAGATTTCCAGAACTTTATATGTAACCAATTGTGAATTTTTCATTTTTTCTGGACCATGACAGCAGGGGAGTAGGCACAATCAGATTGACTAATTAAAAAAATAAAAATAAAAATCAAATATATATACAGTACCAGTCAAAAGTTTGGACACACTTACTGATTCCAGGGTTAGTCTTTATTTTTTACTATTTTCTACATTGTATAGTAATAATCAAGACAACAAAACTGTGAGATAACACACACGGAATCGTGCAGTAAGTGTTAAACAAATCTAAATATATTTTATATTTGAGATCTTCAAAGTAGCCACCCTTTGCCTTGATGACAACTTTGCACACTCTTGCCATTCTCTCAACCAGCTTCATGAGGTAGTCACCTAGAATGTATTTCAATTAACAGGTGTGCCTTGTTAAAAGTTAATTTGTGGAATTTCTTTCCTTCTTAATGCGTTTGAGCTAATCAGTTGTGTTGTGACAAGGTAGTGGGGTATACAGAAGATAGCCCTATTTCATAAAAGATCAAATCCATATTATGGCAACAGCTCAAATAAGCAAAGAGAAATGACAGTCCATCATTACTTTAAGACATGGAGGTCAGTCAATGCTGAACATTAAGAACTTTGAAAGTTTCTTCAAGTGCAGTCGCAAAAACCATCAAGAGCTGTGAAGATCGACGCTGGAGACAAGAAGTAGGTACAGGGAGAACATTTATGACTGACCAGCTCAAATTGGTCTCATGTAGCAAAATTTGAAATGGTATTTTTTTATACATTGGATTAAATAGAGATTCAGAGCTACAAAATGGCGGAGGAACAATGGGAAAGTAATTCTGCTTTGAAAGTTGATCAACTTGTAAACTCACTTTTGAGAAAAGGGCCTTTAAAAGTTTTGGTACATACTGGAGTGCTCTTCTTTGTCTACACCCATTCAGCATTGTTCACACCCTCCTACGCCGTGGCCCCACCCATCTCTATAAGGATTCACATGTGAGGTGTTGTGCTAAGCAGTTAGTAGTGTAGTGAAGATTAAGACTAAAATTGTGGCAAAAGTAGTAGCCTACAATAAGGAACAATTCCAGGAAAACAGTGTCCATATTCTGTTTTTTATATTAGACACTTACCCAGACACACTAAATTGATGGATCATGTGAAATAAATGCTATAACCCCCAGCCACATCCAGTGGTAGAAAAAGTACTAAATTGTCACAGAGTAAAAGTATAAATAATTTAAAATTCCTTATATTTAACCAGATGGCACAATCAAAAAAAATCACGATAGCCGGGGCACACTCCAACACTCAGACAATTTACAAACAATGCACTTGTGTTTTGTGAGTCGACCAGGTCAGAGGCAGTAGGGATGAGCAGGGTTGTTCTCTTGATAAGTGTGTTAATTAGACAATTTCTGTCAAAATGTAAATAGTACTTTAAGTGTCAGGGAAAATGTATAGAGTAAAAAGTACATTTTCTATACGAATGTAGTGCACTTCCTGGACTTCCTGATGGGCCGCCCGAGGTGGTGAGGGTAGGTAGCAACACATCTGCCACACTGATCCTCAACACTGGAGCTCCCCAGGGGTGCGTGCTCAGTCCCCTCCTGTACTCCCTGTTCACCCACGACTGCGTGGCCAGGCATGACTCCAACACCATCATTAAGTTGGTAGGTCTGATCACCGACAATGACAAGACAGCCAATAGGGAGGAAGTCAGAGACCTGGCCGGGTGTTGCCAGAATAACAACCTATCCCTCAACGTAACCAAGACTAAGGAGATTGTTGTGGACTACAGGAAAAGGAGGACCAAACACGCCCCCATTATTATCGACGAGGCTGTAGTGGAGCAGGTTGAGAGCTTCAAGTTCCTTGGTGTCCACATCAACAACAAACTAGAATGGTCCAAACACACCAAGACAGTCGTGAAGAGTGAACGACAAAGCCTATTCCCCTCAGGAAACTAAAAATATTTGGCATGGGTCCTGAGATCCTCAAAAGGCTCTACAGCTGCAACATTGAGAGCATCCTGACTGGTTGCATCACTGCCTGGTACGGCAACTGCTCGGCCTCTGACCGCAAGGCACTACAGAGGGTAGTGCGTACGGCCTAGTACATCACTGGGGCTAAGCTGCCTGCTATCCAGGACCTCTACACCAGGCGGTGTCAGAGGAAGGCCCTAAAAATTGTCAAAGACCCCAGCTACCCCAGTCATAGACTGTTCTCTCTACTACCGCATGGCAAGCGGTACCGGAGTGCCAAGTCTAGGACAAAAAGGTTCTCAACAGTTTTTACCCCCAAGCCATAAGACTCCTGAACAGGTAATCAAATGGCTACCCGGACTATTTGCATTGTGTGCCCCCCAAACCCTCTTTTTATGCTGCTGCTACTCTCTGTTTATCATATATGCATAGTCACTTTAACTATGCATTCATGTACATACTACCTCATTGGCTGCGTTCTCAGAGCATGCGCAGTCCAGCTGGCAAAATTGTTTACAGAAATATTAAATCCCTCCCTATCCCAGTCTGCTGTCCCCACTTATTTCAAGGTGTCCACTATTGAAAAGAAAGCAAAGGTAACTGAACTAAATGACTATCGCCCTGTAGCACTCACTTCTGTCATCATGAAGTGCTTTGAGAGACTAGTTAAGGATCATATCACCTCTACCTTACCTGACACCGTAGACCCACTTTAACCCACTGTCACGTCCTGACCTTAGTTCCTTTTTTATGTCTCTATTTTGGTTTGGTCAGGGCGTGAGTTGGGGTGGGCATTCTATGTTTTTCATTCTATGTTTTGTTCTGTGTGTTGTATATCTATGTGTTTGGCCTGGTATAGTTCCCAATCAGAGGCAGCTGTCAATCGTTGTCTCTGATTGAGAACCATACTTAGGTAGCCTGTTCCAACCTGTGTTTGTGGGTAGTTGTTTCCTGTTTGGTGTCTTTCACTCTCTTTGTTGTTTTTTGTCATTCAGTGTTCAGTATATTTAATTAAATTTACTATGAACACTTACCACACTGCATGTTGGTCCGATTATTCCTATTCCTAATCATCAGACGAAGAGGAGAGCCGTTACACACCCGCAATAACATCTGCTAAATACAGTGCCTTGCGAAAGTATTCGGCCCCCTTGAAGTTTGCGACCTTTTGCCACATTTCAGGCCTCAAACATAAAGATATAAAACTGTATTTTTTTGTGAAGAATCAACAACAAGTGGGACACAATCATGAAGTGGAACGACATTTATTGGATATTTCAAACTTTTTTAACAAATCAAAAACTGAAAAATTGGGCGTGCAAAATTATTCAGCCCCTTTACTTTCAGTGCAGCAAACTCTCTCCAGAAGTTCAGTGAGGATCTCTGAATGATCCAATGTTGACCTAAATGACTAATGATGATAAATACAATCCACCTGTGTGTAATCAAGTCTCCGTATAAATGCACCTGCACTGTGATAGTCTCAGAGGTCCGTTAAAAGCGCAGAGAGCATCATGAAGAACAAGGAACACACCAGGCAGGTCCGAGATACTGTTGTGAAGAAGTTTAAAGCCGGATTTGGATACAAAAAGATTTCCCAAGCTTTAAACATCCCAAGGAGCACTGTGCAAGCGATAATATTGAAATGGAAGGAGTATCTGACTACTGCAAATCTACCAAGACCTGGCCGTCCCTCTAAACTTTCAGCTCATACAAGGAGAAGACTGATCAGAGATGCAGCCAAGAGGCCCATGATCACTCTGGATGAACTGCAGAGATCTACAGCTGAGGTGGGAGACTCTGTCCATAGGACAACAATCAGTCGTATATTGCACAAATCTGGCCTTTATGGAAGAGTGGCAAGAAGAAAGCCATTTCTTAAAGATATCCATAAAAAGTGTCATTTAAAGTTTGCCACAAGCCACCTGGGAGACACACCAAACATGTGGAAGAAGGTGCTCTGGTCAGATGAAACCAAAATTGAACTTTTTGGCAACAATGCAATACGTTATGTTTGGCGTAAAAGCAACACAGCTCATCACCCTGAACACACCATCTCCACTGTCAAACATGGTGGTGGCAGCATCATGGTTTGGGCCTGCTTTTCTTCAGCAGGGACAGGGAAGATGGTTAAAATTGATGGGAAGATGGATGGAGCCAAATACAGGACCATTCTGGAAGAAAACCTGATGGAGTCTGCAAAAGACCTGAGACTGGGACGGAGATTTGTCTTCCAACAAGACAATGATCCAAAACATAAAGCAAAATCTACAATGGAATGGTTCAAAAATAAACATATCCAGGTGTTAGAATGGCCAAGTCAAAGTCCAGACCTGAATCCAATCGAGAATCTGTGGAAAGAACTGAAAACTGCTGTTCACAAATGCTCTCCATCCAACCTCACTGAGCGCGAGCTGTTTTGCAAGGAGGAATGGGAAAAAATGTCAGTCTCTCGATGTGCAAAACTGATAGAGACATACCCCAAGCGACTTACAGCTGTAATCGCATCAAAAGGTGGCGCTACAAAGTATTAACTTAAGGGGGCTGAATAATTTTGCACGCCCAATTTTTAAGTTTTTGATTTGTTAAAAAAGTTTGAAATATCCAATAAATGTCGTTCCACTTCATGATTGTGTCCCACTTGTTGTTGATTCTTCACAAAAAAATACAGTTTTATATCTTTATGTTTGAAGCCTGAAATGTGGCAAAAGGTTGCAAAGTTCAAGGGGGCCGAATACTTTCGCAAGGCACTGTATTTGTATGTGACCAGTACAATTTGATGTGATTTGATTTGTGTTATTTCATAGTTTAGATGTCTTCACTGTTATTCCACAAAGTACAAAATAGTAAAATAAAGAAAAACCCTTGAATGAGTGGGTGTGTCCAAACCTTTGACTGGTAACTGTGTATATATATACACTACCGTTCAAAAGTTTGGGGTCACTTAGAAATGTCCTTGTTTTTGAAAGAAAAGCAATTTTTTTCCCATTAAAATATCATCAAATTGATCAGAAATACAGTGTAGAAATTGTTAATGTTGTAAATGACTAATATAGCTGGAAACAGCTGATTTTTAATGGAATGTCTACATAGGCGTACAGAGGCCCATTATCAGCAACCATCACTCCTGTGTTCCAATGGCACGTTGTGTTAGCTAATCCAAGTTTATCATTTTAAAATGATAATTGATCATTAGAAAACCCTTTTGCAATCATTAAAGAAAAAATAAAACTGTCTTTCTTTAGACTAGTTGATGGAGCATCAGCATTTGTGGGTTCGATTACAGGCTCAAAATGTCCAAAAACAAAGAGCTTTCTCCTGAAACTTGTCAGTTTATTCTTAATCTGAGTAATGAAGGCTATTCCATGTGGGAAATTGCCAAGAAATTGAAGATCTCGTACAATGCTGTGCACTACTCCCTTCACAGAACAGCGCAAACTGTCTGTAACCAGAATAGAAAGAGGAGTGGGAGGCCCCGCTGTACAACTGAGCAAGAGGACAAGTACATTGGAGTGTTTATGTTCTAGTCTAGCTATTAATTACAGGCCTATGGTTTATTATGTGTAGGTCTATGTGAGTCATGGATTTACGTAGGCCTGCAAGACTATTTAGTCTGTAATGTGAAATCACATGTTAGATGGTTTGGTGTGTTTAGTCAATTTCAGTAGGGTGTAGTGTAGGCAATGCTTTTATGATCATTTCATGATGATTTGAGTCCCTTCATTTGGGCACACCTACATTTATGCAGGCCCTGCCATCAATGGATTTCTGCCCACGCCACTGCTTGACAGACTGTTAAATGCAGCTGGGCCAGAGGCCACATGTTCTGAGTGTCAGAGAGCTAACCTCATTAAGTATCTGTCTTCAGAACTTGTCTCTGTTACCAAACATTCCAGTAATGCAATGTAGGCAGGGTATGGAGAGAGGAATCTGAAAGTCATTTTGGTAAACTGTCATTCCCCAAGTCCTGATGAGCAAGAAAAACAGGATCATGTCTGATCTGCATGTAAAACCCAAATATTGTGAAGGAAATATTCTATCAGGAACCTTTCAGTGGGAGATTATCATAATAGTGCAGTAATGATCTGTCAGATGAATGCTCAGTTCATCATCATTTCTTAATCAATTTAATTATTTCAAATGACTGAGCAGGTGAATGACAGAGCTTTATGGTAAATGGTGGAGTAGGGATGAGACATATTTACATTGATACTATAGTCTCCTCCCACATGAGTTTGGCATAGCGAGCCTTACATGGATATACACTACTGTTGAAAAGTTTGGGGTAACTTAGAAATGTCCTTGTTTTTGAAAGAAAAGCCAATTTTTTTGTCCATTAAAATAACATCGAATTTATCAGAAATAGTGTTGACATTGTTAATGTTGTAACTCTGTGTACTACTCCCTTCACAGAACAGCACAAACTGGCCCTAACTAGAATAGAAAGAGGAGTGGGAGGCCCCGGTGCACAACTGAGCAAGAGGACAAGTACATTAGAGTTTCTAGTTTGAGAAACAGACGCCTCACAAGTCCTCAACTGGCAGCTTGCCACCGGGGCCCGCCGGTGTAACTGCTTACTGACTGTACACTGTAACATTACTGCATGATTGTAGAGGGTTTACTATCGCTTTATAATTATTAGTTATGCTGACTATGACGTTACTTAGCTAATATGGTGCCAACGATGTGTTGTACATTGAAGTCCACAAGTGAAGGGAAGAGGTGAGAAGAGGAGAGAGCATGGATGCGAGAAGGAATACAACGTGGCTGTGTGTTTACTCGTGATCAGGGATGTATTAATTCTGCCTATTCTGTCGAAAAACGTTTTTTAAACGGAAGCAAAATGGGGATAAACATACTTGAATTTGTCCAATATAAACTCTCGTTTGCAACTGTTGGACCAATGAGTACATCCTATATCAGCTAGATTGAGGCAAGAGTGTGCAAGGCGGTGTTGAATGTCTCTGCCCGTCCATGTGTCACTGTCTGTCACCTCAAATTTGTCTCTCGACCTCTGTGCTAGGTTGTAGCAACCTCATGATGGTTCTAGGGAAAATTTGAGTATCATGTAGTAGCCTAAACCTATTGCCATCGAACTGGATGAATGGAATATGAATGACAGTCATCCAATATGCTGTAATAGAAACAAGGCCATGCTCATGAAAAATAATTGTCCTCCTTCATCTTAAAAGAGTACTGACCGCCACTGACGTGGATATAACTTGATGTTATTGGGAGACATTAACTAGCTATTTTAGACAAAGAGATGTGGATAGAGAATGCATTAACAATCAGACTGATTGCCTGGCAATGAACTGCATGTGAAATCAAGATGTAATAAACGAAATGGAGCCGTCTGTGCATCCAAAGCAGGTGGAATCTAACGAGCAAGCCAATTACAGAGCAGTGCAATGTGATGTGCTGTTCTCACCAGGCACAGAGTTTAATCAAGAATCATTCAATTAAGTGCTCAACACACTCAAGTCAGTACCGCTGTGCTGTAAATTAATGTGAATAGGAAATCTAACATCCCTGCATTTTAACAAATGAAGAGACTGAGGAAAGCAATCTATTTAATCGACCACTTTGAACATATATTGTCAGTGAGTGTAAGTGGATTTTCCTTTACATTATCTGTTGTGCTTTTTAAATCAACACACAATGTGTGTTTAGGATCCATGGAGACATGTTGAATATTCTGTTTGAAAATGGGTTAAACTAAAGGTCATTTTGAAAGGGGAGAGCAATATACCTATCAGTTTTGAGTGTGCCATTTTCAATATAGTAATGCCCATCAATGTTATAGTCCCAGAGATGACAGAGATGTCTGGGATGGACATTTATTTGGTTGTTTTTGTATTTTTGTTGTATTTATGCCAATGTTATAGTATATATAGCATGTGGCCTGTAGCAAGGCCCATCAATGTTATAGTATATATAGCATGTGGCCTGTAGCAAGGCCCATCAATGTTATAGTATATATAGCATGTGGCCTGTAGCAAGGCCCATCAATGTTATAGTATATATAGCATGTGGCCTGTAGCAAGGCCCATCAATGTTATAGTATATATAGCATGTGGCCTGTAGCAAGGCCCATCAATGTTATAGTATATATATAGCATGTGGCCTGTAGCAAGGCCCATCAATGTTATAGTATATATAGCATGTGGCCTGTAGCAAGGCCCATCAATGTTATAGTATATATATAGCATGTGGCCTGTAGCAAGGCCCATCAATGTTATAGTATATATAGCATGTGGCCTGTAGCAAGGCCCATCAATGTTATAGTATATATAGCATGTGACCTGTAGCAAGGCCCATCAATGTTATAGTATATATATATTATGTGGCCTGTAGCAAGGACCGTGAATGTTATAGTATATATAGCATGTGGGCTGTAGCAAGGACCATGAATGGTATAGTATTTATAGCATGTGGCCTGTAGCAAGGCCCATCAATGTTATAGTATATATAGCATGTGACCTGTAGCAAGGCCCATCAATGTTATAGTATATATATATTATGTGGCCTGTAGCAAGGACCATGAATGGTATAGTATTTATAGCATGTGGCCTGTAGCAAGGCCCATCAATGGTATAGTATTTATCCTGTATTTAACATGTACCCAGTACCTCCTGTCATTTAACATGTACCCAGAGTTTCCTGCAAATAACAAAATCACTGATTCCACTTCAGAAATTATTTGAGTCATCCACATTAAGGAGATGCTTTGACTTGGATGTCAGATGGTAACCTGCAGATATATAGCTGTAGCGGTCGAAAAATTACTTTGATGATCCGCAATGCCATGAAAATGTGTCTTTGAGATGATTTTATTGCATGTTTGCCCAAGGCAATTAAATCAATACATCTTAACTGTCAGCAGGCAGGCAGGCCCAGTGCCACAGCCAAATGAAATGCTTAGAGTCAGATGATAAAAGCCTTTTGACACCTCATTTGGGAAATGATTTAGCAGGTTGGATTCCTGTCCCCACACAAAAAAACTTCAATTTGGTATTATAAAACACTTTTTAAAAAGCCTCCTGCCTTCCAGTGGCTTCCAATGCATCAGGATCCTCCTAAATGAATAAGGCGGGCAGGAGCATGCGCATTGTCCCTGTGATGAGTAAATGAGAAGCCATTAGTTCCATAAAGAATACACTTTTATGAGGATCAGTAAGCACTATAGGCTAATTCAGATGAGAACCAGTGTAATGCTGCTGATTACAGGGGATTTATCATACAGCCAGACACAGATACAATGTCATGTTCCCCTGTGAATGTGTGTTGACTTCACCTCTCCTCTAATCATAGTCCTGTTTCTCTAAACTGGACAGTTGCTGCACCATCTCACATATCAGGTGGCTGTGTGTTTCCCTCAGAAATGATGCCCTTGATTATAAAACAGATGATATACAGTATTGTTGAAAATACATCATTTACTGTACTGACTCATTGGTTTGGGGAACAAATGTTGAATTCTAAAACCATAGCGGTTTCTTACAATTCTAAGGAGACTAATGCCATTCTCACAAGTCATTAAAGTAAGGAATGCAATCATTAAAAGGATGTACCATAGAAATGTTGTGATTTCACTCAAGGCAACTCTGATGCAATGTGCATTCCCCAATTCAAATAATCAGACACATGACCATGGCATAAACAGAAGAGTAATTGGAAATCAGACAACAGAGGAAATATTTATCCGGTTCATACCATTTTTATTCCATTTTTTACAGAAACATTAAACATTTAAAAACAACATAACTATCATTTCAGTTTTTGATCATTACATGTAACAATTTTATTATAAAATAACCATACAATAGGCTGAAATAATAATACAAAATGGCTGAACTTGTGCAACACATGTTAAATACAAAGGTAACCAGGCAGGAAGTTTCTTTGATACATAACACATTTTTAATGAATCCTTACAACTATACGTTCATAAATCCATAGCATAACAGTTACCCTGCTCTGTACAAAAATGAACAAACTAAAAACTACAGCATGCCTGAAATAAAACATCTTCTGTCTTGCATTTTCTGTTTCCAACATTGTCCATCTTTAAACTATCGGCATAACGCCAGTGAGAGAAAAGGCGATTTACTTGGAATGGTAACCTTGTTCTTCCCTGACGTCTGACCAACATTGTAGGCTACATCGTTTAGGGAATAGGTAGAGTTTACGCATTTATAAAGTTTGAGCCTCGAGGAACAGTATGTCATTAAGCTAATGTATGGCTATCAGCATTGCTAACTGTTTTGCAAATTAATTTTTATTGTCACACTGTGTAAATTTATATTAATGTAGCAATGCTGCATCCCACAGTTAAAATGGATCTTACTGAAATGTTGCCAGAACTGACAGTGATTGTTCCATATCTGAAAAAAAATGTTGGTTAACGTTATTGAGCAATTTTATCTCTAAGGCTTGAACATAGGGATCTGATCTTTGGGAAATCGCTCTACTTTTCACAATAAATTTAGCCAATTCCAACATAATAACATTAGACTTTTAATAATACTTTCAGAAATATAATTGTATCAAAAACACATGATTTTCCTTCAAATGTTTATCCCATTTGGTAAATAAATGTCTGTAAATTGTAGTTAATCTATTTCATGAAGTAGGAAGCACAGCCATGATAAGTAAATGCCTTCTTTCTGTAACAAACCTTTTCAACTGTTGTTGACTGAAGCTGTACATTAGTTTATATAATCTCATTGTCTCTCTTTTACAAAAGGGAGTAGTGGATGATACAGAGAAATGCCACTCCAGGTGACATTGGAATGACTGAAACGCCAAGGTCACATAGGACAGACTACCCAAAAGATCAAAGGTTAAGGGGCGGTGAGATGTCACAGGTCTGCAATAAACTCATGTCAAAACAATGGATTTCCAATGTATTTTTTGTCAGCTGTGGGCAGTCAACAACAATATATAGTGTATGGTACATGTGGTCCAATCCTTTACACCGTAGGACATAAACCAGAACGCACCTTGTCATTCTGTACAGATATAAACAACAAGAGGATCTATGGATAACTGTTCTTCATGTCCCCTAACACATGTCTGCTACGCTGCTTTAAGACACCAACAAGCTGAAGGAAGGTTTGAACATATAGTTGAATGAAAGCTGTTGACCTCAATTTGCATAACAACAACAACGTGTGGTGACCCGAAGGTCAACCTGCGCTACTCTTAATGACACCAAGTGTCTGCCAATGGTCTGCAGTCACAGACACAAGCCGTTGAGATTACAAACAAATTATACTAAATTATTCAGCTAATGGGTATAACATTTCAGATGTCCAATCTATGACGTATTCTCGTAGTTTATGATGAACGGTTGATAGGTATTTGATATGTTTATGTGTCATGAGGGCCCAGTATCAGTCATATTAAACATGACACAATATCCACTGAATATGAATGAGCATTGAGTCACACAGTTGTTAATTGACCAACATGTTGTGGTGCTTTGTGTTAACTAAGTGGTATTTGCAGTGCTTCATTTGCAGAGCAATGCTTCCAGCTGGGACAGTGTTTATTGGAGATCATCTTTCCTGGTGGAGTGGTATAATGGAACAAGAGATGACCGGACCAAAGTGGCAGACTTCAGTCGAGCTATTAGGCTTCATGTTGTCCTCACTCACTCCAGAAAAAAAAGCAGCTTTTCAAAAATAATACATTATGATTAATAAGAACATGATAAATATACAACAATTTGTAACACAATGCTATTGTGTTGACAGAATGTCCCATTTCTTCTAGGTGTAAATTGATAAGGAGTGTTTGATAGCATAAATGGTTGGTTTTGACGCCCGCCTTGCCGACACCCCCTCTCACCATAGTCTCTACCTTAGATGAGCTTGATTTGTCTGCATTGGAATGAAATAAAGCGAACGGAGGAAAACAGTCTCTGAACATGAACACTGTAAGTCTTATTGATCCTGCTCTTAAGTAGTGCCTGATAGGGACAAATACTGTTCAGGCTTTGAACTGAGAAGACAGCAAGGTGAGCAGAACTCCATAATACATCTACTATAGCTAGGATACATCTTTGTGTTTACTCTGCAATGCTTAAAAGATTTGTGGGCTATTTTCAATAACATTTCTCTAGAGGTATTCATTTTAAAATGAAAATTCCTGTATTCATAAAATCTATCTATGAAATATCAACATTTGTAGCAGCAATATATTATCAAGCCAATTAGGGACTCATTTAATGAGTAATTCCTTCCTGATATGTAATCATCACCACCTGGTTTTACCAAGCTGAGGACTAGGTCACACCATACATTGGCTTGGTAACACTGCCAGTCCAGATGGCACCTCATTCAACGTTTCACTATTTCCATGTTTTAGACATAAAACCGTATATTTGA